>NW_006913053.1:1742748-1964751 GCF_000271625.1 Coniophora puteana RWD-64-598 SS2
CCTCAGGCCATGACACGTTGCGTCATCGAGGCAGTCGTTCGAAGTGGCGTCTATGCCATTCTTTCCAAGGGGTGGTCCGACCGACTTCACACGAAGACTGCAGAGGCTTCCGAACCTAAAGAACCTCTCCCTCCTCAGATCTATTCCATATCATCTATTCCTCACGACTGGCTGTTCCAACGAATTGATGCTGTTTGTCACCATGGTGGAGCCGGGACAACAGGTGCTAGTCTGAGAGGTTCGTGACTTTGGCGCTTTCCGGATAATGTCTAACAACACTTTGTAGCTGGAAAACCAACTATCATCAGGCCTTTCTTCGGAGATCAATTTTTCTGGGCTGACCGAGTTGAAGCTCTTGGGATTGGCACCGGAGTTCGCAAGCTTACCGTAGAGGCCTTGACAGATGCACTCACCTCTGCCACCACTGATATCAAGCAAATTGATCGAGCAAGAATAATTGGGGAACAAATTCGTTCGGTCAGTGCTGCTCTCCTGTCCATTGGTATCTTTCATGAACACTGCCCTACAGGAAAACGGCGTGGCGACAGCTATAGAAGCTATTTATCGAGACCTAGATTATGCACGTTCTTTGATCAAGCGGACCGCAGACCGAACCCTAGACGACGAGCCGAACGTTGAATCTCCAGACCAAGAGCAATTCCCCCAACCTTCTCAGTCGTTGATGGATCGCTCTCTCTCCAGATCCCACAGAAGCTCCCGTGGCTCTCACCGCAAAACTCCTAGCGAGGACTGGAGCGTGATCTCTGACCAGGAGGAACCCCGGTCATCACCAAGCTCTCGGCGAAATAGCAGACGAAGCAGCGAAGGCAAGATAGAAAGGTCCCCTACAGCGAAGAGGACTGGCTTAACAGCAGCTGTGATGTCTGTTTTGCCCTCGGCGACTCATCGACGATCTGGTTCTACCCCTTCGCAATCTAAGCCTATGGTCAACCCCTAATCTACTCAAGGACTTTCAGTGTTTCCATGCTTAGTGGCACCTGTATCATACGCATATATCATAATAATAATACATACATCTACGAATGTCTTCATAGATATGCGTCCAATTGACTTAATGGATGAGATGCGCTCACGGTTCCTAGAAATCTACAGCAGTAGCTGGAAGTGAACCCAGTATGTTAGAACTACATAGCCGACGGCTTGTCGTAGTGTTCAGCTAAAATCCGTTTACTAAACTGACCAAAGGTCTCTGTGGAGGAGATGCGTTGATCTGTGTTGGGCTGCATGAACAATGCAAATGTCTCGCGGGAGATACTCTGCATGTCTTTGCCAGAGCCAACGCGAACGCAGTGAGGCGTCGCTCGCAGTCTGCCATCAGTCACCAGCTCGAGCGCCTCTCCGGTCTGGAATGCTAGGCAATCTGGCGGGATAGACACCTTTGTCAACTCACCTCCCCGAGTTTTGATGTAGAGGCCGGACTCTGGGGAAGGTGATGAGATAGCAATAGGCGCATTTGAGACATTTCCCTGCTTCAGGAACATAGCCTATGGGTTGTCAATAAGTATGAGTGCCAATGGATATTTCACGATCAATATAAGTAAGTTCCTTACTGAGCACAAGCCGGTCAACAGGGAGTGGTCTAGATGGAAGCCGCACCAACTATCCACTGGTCCATCGTCGCGAACGTCGGAGGTTGGGGGGAAGTAATGAAGTAAGCGAGCCTTGGTAGTTTGAGAGGTGCTTATGAGCTGAGGCAGGGAAATGGACTTGTCGGACAGGTTTTTGGCCACTGTTTTGGAGAGCTGGATGGTGAGCCAAGCCCGAAGAGTCACCAAGGAAGCGACAGACCAAATGGTTGACAGGCTGCGGCGATCTCGCAGCCCACCTTAAACACAAAGCTGGTAACAATGAAGATCACGGTTGGGCAATGAATTGTTATGAATTCGAGACTTACCGACCAAGATCTTTGAAAGCAGCTTCAAACCCGCCAATCGATGGCTCATCCGCACTCGGCCCTACATATCGGACCACTCACTTTAGCTGCATTGGCAAGAACCTATCATTCCACGTACATATATTGTTTCCGTAATATTCGCGATACTCCTCCTTCAGCTGAGAAGCGACATCTGGTGTGTCTACTACAGGGTTGGCATAGTAGGAGCCCTTGAGCGTATCTTCATGAAACTCAGTTATCAGCTTATGCTTGCCGTGATTGAGGGGTGAGCGTGCCTGGCTTGCCATTCATAATTTCCTAAGTAGCAAATCATATAAGCAAGGAGCACGGAGGAAGCCAGTTCAACTGTACTTTGCCATGAGACCATCCGAAACTAGGGATGGTATCAGTTACATAAGTTCGTCTGAAACCGTAAACTTGCCTGTAAGAAGTCCTTGGGTCTGTGTATTTCTCTCTGATACCTTCATCGAGATTGGCAAATGTATGAGCCAATCGAAGGAGGTTCTCCCTTTGCGAGTTATAGGCAGCAGGTAAGTCTTTGACCAGGATTATACCAAGAGCTTGAGGGTGGGATCCAAAGGCTTGCTCTGGAAAGTACCACGAAAAGTCAATGTGTGTTTAGAATACTCTTGAGGGAGCTGCGTGTTACCGATTTCGCGTTCAAGGGACAGCGGGGAGGAGACCAGAGTTGGGTAAGAGATAGTGATGACCCCTGAAGATGTCATGGTGGAAAAGCTCTGCAAACGTCGCGTGAGTGAGGCACAAGAACGTCGCGAAAGGACGGCAATCATGGTGCCCCGTCCTCTGAGAGGTGTTAGTGAACGCACAGATGGAAAGCTTCAAACACCGAGCTTGACGGACGTCTTATGCAACAGGAGACTTAGATCCGAAGGAACGATCAGGTGAAATCCCTTAATTACAGCCGGTGCGGAGGCAGTCCTCTCAATACATATGGTTTTTGTACCTTGACAGGTTCTTAGTATGGTCAAGGAAGTAGGCGAAGCCCAGATAGCACTGCTTCTATCAAAGGGAAATGTGCTGAATACAATCAAGATTGCAAGGTATTAGGCAACGATAGCATGGTCACATATTTTACAGAATTCCAAGCCTGGGTCGAATGGATTGTCTACAGCGCTCACTTTCAAGAATCGAGACGATCAAAGATCATCGGTATCGACCAAGTTGCTTTCTCTCAATGCATGTTGGAGAACTTTGCCGCTATCATCGACGGAACGCAAAAAGCGCAACAGCTCCCGGCACAGCTGCCACTCCTGCTCTTGCACGGCAAGGCGGAGCAGCTTGACAGCGTCTTCATTCTTCTCATCCAGCGGCTGAAGATTGTGCAGAATTAACAGATAAGAACCTGCGGTCTTCAGCCTCTTCGATGCCAAACAAGTCTGGAAGGTATCATATGGAGAAGGCGAAAGGAAACTCGACAAGTCCAGCGCACCTCAAATAACTCTTGGGGATTGCCGACGATATTGAAAAGCCGCTTCCACCTGCTGACTTCCGTCTTTCTAGCACATCCAACGACTACGTCCAGCGCAGCATCGAAATGATCCAGAAATTCAACGACAGCCGTCAATGCGGAGCCTTCTTTGGGTTCTTCATCTTCGTCGTTGGATGAGAATTCGGACTCGACAATGTAATGCAGAAGGATTTCCAAAGCGTGCGCAAAGTAAACCAGATTCTGGTAATGCGTCGCCAGATCAACTGCTTCACGAACCTGCCCTGCTTCGAGGTGATATCGAAGGATATGATGGATGAACATGTGGGACTGTGATATGGGTGATGTTAGAGACAAGTGGTTTCGGGACGTTCGACAGCTTACGCTTGTAGCATGCCGAAACATGACGAAAGGTAGATTAGCCCGGGCAGCAGCTTCGTGCTCTGCACCGATGATAATTCCTTTGTCCATAAGGACAGCTAATGTACGCTTAGTTCTGATTCAGATCAATTCAGCGAGACACTTACACAGCGGATAAAACTCCAATGGGATGAAGACACTCTCCTTAACACTCTCATGTGCCCCAGCCGAGGTAGACTCAATCGTAAGTGCATTCAGCCAGACCCTGATGCCGTGTCCGTCGTATCCCCACAGTGAGTTCTCGAGGGAACCGATGCCGTGTAGATGTATCCAACAAAACTCGATGCGTTCGGCGAATATTTGCATGTCATATTTGACCTCTTGGTTACCAGCCTACATGTCATTGAGCAATATACTTGGATGCGCACACAGATGACGATACTTACCTTGCGAGGACGGAGAAGAATGAGCTGCCCTCCAATCATCATCAATACGGTGGCGACGGCCAAATCGTCCACAGGGTCGCCGATGTCTAAACATGAAGTTCAATAATTGGCGCACAAAGCCCACGCAAGTATTCGGCCTTACGTTTCTGAGCACTTGGGATCATCCAGCTCACGGCTGAGACAGCACTAGGCGAAGCGATAATGCCGTTGAACGAGATACTTCCACATAAATGAAGCTTGATAGTATCGGCAGTGGGTACAATGAGGTAGTGTATCAGCATGTTCTCAGCTGTATAAACCAGCAACGAGTTGTCCACAAGGGAGAGCGTGACAACAGGCGAAGTGACAACTTCACGGTAGAGAACATTTTGATTGCTGAGCTCCATATCTCTCGAATATAGCCGTATCTAGAGTAGTAGCGCATCAGATGGGTCATCGTAAACCCAAGAAAAGAGAGAATACCTGGTATGATTTCGAAATCTCCACTGCAGCAATCAACACATGGTGGAACCATAGAAGACCCCCCTTTACGCAAAAAGCCTGCTCCTGAGTGACATTTGCGAACAGTTTCCACCTTCCTGATGCAGAGCTGTAATGTACTAGCCCTCGCCGGCCAGCAAATGCAATCAAACGACCATCGGAACTTAATGCCGAGTAGCGTATAGGCCAGTTCGTCGCTAGATATGCCTGAGGTATCTACTCAAGTTTTATCAAGGTGCTTGTTGGTTTTTTATGTGAATGTATGCGCACCTTGACGTGCTGCCAGACATCTGACTCGGGATTGATGACACTCATGTCTGGTTGATCTGCTCCACGGTATACTAAAGCACGATCATCGAGCAGCAGAAACGCATGCTGTGTGTTGTCAGGAGACAACTGGCACGTCGTAGCACTTTTGGCAAACGGTATGATAAATATCTGCCCTTCGGTCTCTGGTCCGATATTAGTATCAGCGGCTTGGTACAACAGTAGCTGCGCTCACTATTCTCTACTGGATGTGTCAATACCACAAGTTCGAAATTTCCTGGCGCCCAAAACTGTTGATCTCAGTCATGCAACTTTCCTTGAAGAAAAAAGGGAGTTAAATTTACGAGGTCCCTAATTCCGAGCATAAAAGTATCTTCAAACCTGAATGTAACATTCAGCTAAAGATGTTGCCCTGCTGTCCAGTACACTTACTTTTCCGAGTCCAAGTTGTCGACAATGCCAAGGCTAGACGCTAAACACCGGCCCCCTACGCTGAAGGTTGCCCAGCCGTGTCTCCAACCCACAGCTAGGACGTAGCCATCCGAGCTCCACTGCATAGCTGAGACGGGTCCCGTTGGTCTATTGTGAGGGTTAGGCTGGGACAATACCTGTGGCTGAGGCGTCGGTCGCTCTTGTGTTGGAAAACTCGTCAGCTCGACCGCACCGCTGTCAGGTCACTTCTGAGGTGCATCGCACGGGTTTAAGACATAGGAGGATTTACCTCTGAGTGCCTACGGCGATGAGGGAGTACCTGGAGTTGACCGCAATATCAACGGCTCGTCGAGGTTCAGCATAGGCTCTCTCGTATCCCGGTTGGCCCTCTTCGACATGTCGCTGCTTCTGGACCCAGCGAGGAAACTCGTAGTTATGTACACAGGTGCCTTGCCAGCGGTGCAAGCCAGAGCTTTCATTCGATGTCCGAGAGCTAAAGTGCACACTCGATGTACTCTGAAGGTACCATTCAATCACTCATTCCATCAGATTGGACGTGTACAAACGTACCTCTAGGCCGCTGCGAGAGCCACCTGCGGAGTCTGCGTACTCTACAAGCTGAACGAAGTATGCTCGGCCGTCCGACGTAACCCACGCTTCCACGTCGCCGGATATGTGCCGTAGCTTCGAGATAGTGACTGGGCCTCATGAGATGTGTCGGACCAAGCATACGACAAGGGCGGACTCACTCTCTGGTTCAACTAACCAGGATAGATCTTGTTCGGCTAAAACCCATGTTCCGTATCCTTGTATAGCATGATTCGCATCCTCTTCACCATTCTCGTCGTATATCGGCCAGGGTATACGCTGAACGGCTGGCGGGCTTCTCGTCGAGAATACAAGATAATGCTTGCGAGGCGAGACGCTACAGATCATCAGCTTCCGCGCATATATTCAAGACGATGAATGCCAACCAGAGAATCTGGCCCTCAGCACGTATAACGCCCTCGAAGGCAAGACTGAGGGATTGGAAGGGGATGCCCTCACCCGCCCCTGTCAGAAAGTTGTGTTGTGTCCCCTGTGGTAGATCTGGAGGCTGGTACGCCGAGGTCTCTGGGACGTAATCAATCGTGACTAGCACCAGAAATGACTTGGATGTCTTTCGGAGGAGATGTGTGACTCTCGCGGACGAGGATAAGTTGCATGAAACACACCTGAATGACAATCCGACTCCCGTCGGGTGCCCATGTCGCGCCCACATTATCGCCATGTTCTACTACGGAAGCAGGCGTCCTGGCAAAGTGGGCAAGGATTGCTGGGGGCTCAAGAGATAAACAACGCGTCAGGACATGACCGGAAATTCGTTGAATGCGAGGTAAGTTCCTGAGACTCACTCGAACTCGCCAGACGGAGAGCGCATCGTTCGTAACCGCACAGAACAGCGACTTTCTTGGGCTTTCCTCAAGGCCGATGATGGGCTCCGGGAATACATCAGGGAGTGCAGGCGCAGTGGATAGCTGTTTTGCGGCTGATGTGGGGAAGTACATGTTCGCCCGCTCAGGCGCGCGTGCTACTTCCTTGGTTGCGTCAGGCCACCACGGCGGGAAGTAAGATCATGAACAAGCGCCTTGCTCTCAGTTGTCCTTCAAGCGGTTCGATCAGCTGACGGTTCTCAAGAGCGCGATAACAGCTGAGAACTAGGTGTAAATTGGAAACTATCATCTCCGCGATTGCTCACAGCATGGCTGAAAGCCATGCCGACGGAGGAAATCAGGGGGAGTGTGTTATTGGATATGTGGTAGTTTACTGGCAACTAATGATACAATTATGGAGCAGTGCAATGCGTGGATAAGTCAGTGGAGGTATGTGAAGTGAGCTACTAGAATGATCACCAAGACGGAAAACGACAAGACAGAAATAACGGAGCGGTGCACCAAGTGAAAGCATCAGCTACGGCCCCCAGAATTTGCTCACCCATGAGTTATTTTGAGGTTGTGAGGCTTGATCGTCCACATTGTGCTCATCATCCTCGCAGTGCAGAGAAGCCGAGGAATGAGGGATGGGATTCTCCGCGAGGTCAGAGCGCAAATTGCCCATATATGACCCTAGTGCCATGGGTTGTTGTCTTGCTTGGCGCAAGAGATTAACGATGAGAGAGACGCCCTCCCGGGACTAAAACACGAGATTTAGCGTTCTTGTCTCATACATTATAATGTCACACGCAGAACTCACTCGTTGGATGTGTGTCTTAAACCGCGCGAGGCCATGGCTCTCAATCCTCTTGGTCAAACCCCAGCCGAACTTGGAAGTAATATAGGCTTCCGTAGTCTGCAAAGTTCCCCTAAAGAAGAATGACACGGTCAATAAACAGTAGGATAGCACAGGGCAAATTTGCTTACCCGTTCTCGGCCTGGCGGAAATGCTGCCTTTCCTCAACTTGCAGCACCTTCACATGGTCGAGGTTCTTCGTGCTGCAACGCACCTCCTTGCCAAAAGGATCCACCTCACTCTCCTCAATGACCCACGATTCCGTCTTGGAGATGATACCCTGAGGGGCCCATCTGGGAAGAGCACCGCGCTTGAGGATGAGCCGAGTCGTCACGAGCGAGCCAGATTCCGTTTGCTGCCGAGAAATTACGTCGCAGGAGAGAACATGCGCAGCGTAAGGGTTCGGGTACCGCAGGAAGAACGCGAGCGACACGATAGACCAGGGATCGCTGGTAAGAGGAAGAGGGGCGCGTGCCGAAATTGAGTACCGCCACCTGGGACGTACTTTCCAATAAATGAGAAAAAATGTGACTTACTCATACAGGAAGGACTGGCTGAAAAACTTCATGGGCAACGATCCCGGCTGGTGAGTAGAATACTAAGAAGGTGTCGTTTTGCTTAGAAGAGACTGATGGTTGTGAGTCGAAGCAAGGGCGCAAAACGGGGGAGGGGGATGGAAGCAGCTGGGCCCTGTAGAGCGTCGGCAAGTCTTATGTGGCCCCTCGGATATTTATTTCATGTAAGCCACATAGCGTGATCCAACCCCGCATTCCCCTGAGCAGATGACCGCGTACTGCTCCCGACAGACCGACCCCTCTAGATCTTCCTTCGCGTTTACGTCTTCGTTCCAAGAACAGCTATGCTTTCTATCGGCTTTGCATTAACCTTTCTATGATAATGTACCCCGTGCTACATGTATCTGCATCCAATATCATGATCACTTCAATTCTGCGCCACGCAGAATCTAAACAGATGCCACGCTGCATCCTGGCGGCCGGTCTATCGGCCGTACGTGTCGTCTTCTACCACCCCTTCACTCGACACGAGCACCCTAAGCCCATCGTGTGCAGGTCGCACCCATACCGGCGTTCCATCTTTGATCACCTCCAAGCCCTTTTTCTCGGTGGCCGTCAGTTCTTCCTCGCGAAATTGATCGCCCCCCGCAGCCTTGCTCATGGTCACAAACTCGTCGTGAGTAATATTGTGGCTGAATCCAGTCATATAGTTCCGCGGGGCGCCAAACCTACGGATCGATGCGAGGGCTTCTCCTAGCCCGTAGTGCGACGTATGCGCCTCCAGCCGGAGGCAGTCAACGATAAATACCGACTTGGTCGTCACTTCACGCTCCAAGACAGCCCAGGTTTCATCAGGGATGAGAGACACGTCCGAGATGTAGACGATGGACCGCTGGATGATAAACCCAAACGCGATCAAAGGATGGATCTTGGATTTGACTCCGTTGGCGCGAAGCTCTGGGAGCGGCCGAACGGGAGAAGTGGGAGAAGTCTGCTCTGATTCAGCAGGAGTGCCCGGCTGCGAGACGGCTGGGGTGGGCGTGAAAGCAGGAGGTGGAGTCGAGCTTGTCGAGAATAGGCGGCCATGGTGCACTGAATGGATGAGAGCTCAGAACAAAATGGTGCGTCGCATGCTGCTTCTATCTCACCCGATATTGGTGTTACCGATATGCCGGAGTCTCCGATCTCGAATGGAACCTTGTCCTCGAAGATATGCCAGACGAATTCAGGGACCTAAGAAAAGTTAGTACGTCGCATGAAACACAAGGCGTGCATATTCACGGACATCACCTCCGCCAGAAGCAAACTCTTTCGAGACAAGATAAGGAAAGGCGCGCTGGACTTCCTTGAATGTCGACTGAGAGATATAGACATCGACGTGCTTCTGGATTGCGCCTCCCAAGGTCCAACCTGATTGGCGCGATGACGCATTGAATGACTTCTTCTATGACAGATGAACGTGCTTTCGTACCTCGCAGATCGTCCAGACCATTCATAGCTAACGAAATGGGTTTAATAACTATGACAGATAAAAGATTTTGCTCAAGACTCACCATCAGCATGGGCATGGGTGATAAGCACAGCGTCTATTCGTCGAAGGCCATACTTAGGGAACCACTCGCAGGCAGCAGCTTGAAAGTTCTTTCCAACGTCTACGACGACCGTCCTAGAGTATGTCAGCCGAATATTCAAGAGGGGATGATGTGATATGTGCGAAAGCTAAATTTCTTGACTCACAGCTTCTGCCCGTCCTTCGCTGGAACTCGAAGCACGGCCGATGTATTCCTGCGTATATTGTGCTTGCCCTCGGGTGTAAGAGTAGACAAACAGGTCTTGCACGGGCGTTTGTTGGGAGGTGCTGTGAGACAGTCTAGATGAGGTATACTCGACGAGGTGCCGGTGCCGAGGAAGATGAATTCCGTCGATGAAGATGGTGTGCTAGCACTAGACATTGTGGGTATCCTCTTGACGTTGGATTAAGAGCGAACGGGCGTCGAGTCAGGAAACCCAAGCCCCGGCTGGCGATATCACCTTATATGTGGTGGTGAAACGATTCGGCGCCATCCTCTTTGGACTTGCGTTATGCAGTGATGCGTTACCTACTGGACTTACGTGCCGCGATTGATGACACCCGCGGAGAGATGCACGAAAACTCCGACCCGTGCGGAACACACGCGCTCACACTTCAACGTTTCAACCCACTATCGCAGCCAGATTGTCAAGGGCTCGTCAAGGGCTATCGCCAGAGGGCGGTGGTATAGCATAACATCCATACATTTACTAGATCTATCTTCATGATCATGAATCCAAGGTATGCTTCATCCCTCCATTTTACAGGCATCACTTTGTAAATACTATCGAAACTCAATGAAACTCGATACATCCAGACAATAAATATAGACTTACTTGAAACAACATCTTCGTCTTGGACTTGATGATTCAAGCTCACTTTCTGTGCATGCGGCGAGAACTTGGAAGAACGACCCTGAGAATAGATGATTGTCAATGCTACTACCATAAGTATGCCCTCACGGCATCAGGGTTAGATCCTTACCCTACAAATGAACAATCAGCAACGAGGATCGAGGCGAAGGGTGCGGAAGTGACCGACTGACCATACTAAACCATATCGGAAGTTCGCGGCCAGGGACCTATGGATGCCGATACACACGTCCTTTGGATAATCGCGTGAACGCTCGGCTTAACGATCAGGCCGACAGACCCCATACCTCGACAGTCGCGCCTTTCCGTAAGCAAACCGGGTCTGACAGGTCCGGACGAACACCTCGTTTCTTGGTGTACACCTTCACTAGCCCTAGGCTCTCCCAGATGCGATCAATAAGGTAGTCCAAACTGATCATCAGTCAGACACGGAACACTGCTGAAGGGAAAGAGTTTTTACTTCAAATCCAGTTCACAGCTGATAACAACGGTATGATCCGTTCGTGCGAGCTTGTCGACCTTGTATGTAAGTTAGTGTCAATACTGGATGTTCTTCAAAATGGCTACATGCTTGTTCCAAGCTGATCGCGTCAATCTTGTTATACACGTCTAAATTCGAGTCACCAAAGATGAGGTTGATGAGATCTAAAGGAACATTGTGATATCTTACAGAGACATGGAATGTATTTCCGCGTTCCTGCAAACACTCGTCAGCCGATTCGTATGGGTCCTGTAAGTCGGAGACATACCAATAAGCACGTCGATAAATTCGTCCGTGGTGATCTATTTTACTATTTAGCTTCCACCCTGGCCGCCGCTACGAAGATAAAACGTACATCCTCACGAATCATCACATCACAATTGTGAAGCTTATCTGTGATTTTTCAGCGCGACGTTGGTAGAGGGATAATGATCTAGCTACAGCTGGCCAAGATGGTACGGATCGTCTTCTCATCGGTTTTGGTCAGCTTGACGGTGGTGTTGAGCTGTTGAGCCGTATCGAACCAAAACATCGTGTTTCAAAGACTTTGCTACATACCGTTATCTACATATTGAATCATCTCAGTGGGCAATATGTTTGAAGGATCGATCCACTCACGCCGCCAGTCGTTTTACGCTTGAATACGACGTCTGGTCTTCGCTTGTTAAGTCGGATGCCCACAGCATCGAGTTCATGCTCAAGTAACGTGCGCTGCTCTTCTGACTTGGTTGCATCCAGCATGACGAGGATCACGTCTGCGGTCTTGGCAGCTAGATAACGCTTAGATTAGCCACTGAGTCAAGAGTGAAGAGGAGATCTCGATGTTACTTGCGACCACTTGTCGTCCTCGTCCACGACCTGAGAGAAATGATGAGGGCTTTGAGTACCCTAAGCCAGCAAAGAACCCACCTTGACTGGCACCCTCGACAATACCTGGGAGATCGAGAAGCTGAATGCGAGCGCCCTGGTATTCAATAACGCCTGGAATTGCCTACGCAACTAAGTCTTAGATGGATATACGCTTCAAAAATCATACTCACCGTTAGTGTCGTGAACTCATAGGCCGCAGTTTCGGACGCGGTATTGGTAGCTTTGCTCAAAAGCGTCGACTAATCCCGCGAATGTTAAGTCGGTTTCAACCGTTGAAGGATTCAGCCAACCTTGCCAACGGACGGGAACCCTATCAGCGCGACACGAGCATCGCCGGACTTTTGGACGTCAAATCCTACGCCAGCAGGTCCAGACTTGCTGGCAGGCTCGAGGAGCTGCGCTCGATAGCGAGCAAGCTTGGCCTTGAGGAGACCCAGATGGTACTCAGTGGCCTAGTTGCCAAGGGATGGCTGAGTCGGTGGACGTGAGGGTACAGTATAAATGGCTACCTTGTTCTTCTGGGCTTCAAACGTAGTTGTATGTCGGAACTCTTGCATACGAGCTTAAAATGCAACTTACTCCTCGCCATCTCCTCTGAGTTAGGGAGACTCGCTCAGTGAAGATCACATAATGTTCAATCGGTCATCTCACCCTCGATCTCTTTGATCTTTGTATCCGCGTCACGACATGATCAGTCGCAGGACTCTCGAATGTATGTTTATTTCTCAACTCACTTTCTCGACGATACCCATGGTGGCAGCTGATTAACGCGCACCGCGTTCCTGGAAGACAGCAGGAAATAGTGTTCTTGATTAGGGAAGAAAAGAGTCCGACGACTGACGACGGGCAGGCTCAATGTATGAGGTCACCAAGCAGGTGATCACGTGGAAGAAGAGAGCATTAGGATCGTGATCACCTATTGCCTTCCGGTTCCACCGCCAGCATTTTAGAGAGGAAGATGCGGAGACACCAACCAACGCTTTTCTCCCTCACGGAGCAGGAAGCGAACGAAGACGAGGACGCGGACTGGGACCAGCCCCCCGTTCCCACGCGATCGCTCTCCTCGAACCGTTTATCTATCCCTCCCACCATTCGCAGATCAACCAAGACTCCGAGGAGTCAGAAGCCCTCTCCCTACGCCATCACACCAGGCGCACCCCAGTACTCAGACATATATTCCCAGTTTGTCCGCAGATATAGGTCGGCAGATCCCGCTCTAGACGATGACCTACATAACGACCCAGATAGTAATTACTTTCACCGCGGTCTTGGCCAGCTCACAGACGCGGGCGACAGTGATGACGAAGACCCCCGCCCATCCATCCTTTCAGACTCCATCGATGGCCACCCCTCTCATGGCCTCGATCTGGACGCCGCCCTCCCAGAGACCGCACAGGAGCGCGAGCGGCTCGAATGGCAGACTATGCTTGCCTCCGTGCTAGACGGCGACGTGCTTAGATCCGAGAAGACGCGTATCGCCGTCGCCCTTGAATCGTCCTCGGAAGAGCAGAACAATCCCCATCTCAACATATGGCTCGGTCTCCGCGCCAAGTTCGCCGGCCGCTCGGAGGTTGAAGAGCGCAAACGTTTGGAGGAACGCCGAATACGGATCGTTGACCCAGTCATACAAGAAATCAACACTTTTTGCCTTCGCGATGATGAGCAGGACCCTACGGTAGCTCTTAAGCGCGTCAACGCCATCCTCCTCCGCCTAGATGCGGCCGAGTCATTGTATCCCAACCTCAAAGCCTTCTATATGGACAAGGCGCCGGCCATGCATCCAACGTTTCAGTCCCGCTGCGATACCCTGAACACTTGGTCCACTGTACTTCTCTCTCTGAGACGTCATATCGCCTTGCTGCAGCGCTGGACGGGCAGTGATACGCTCGATGTCACAGCTCCCAACACCAGCAATGAAGTCCCGATCACTAATTTCCCAATGCATCCAGAGGCCAACGGGTCTGCCGACAAGGCGGATAGCACGACCTTCGTAGAAAGAGTTCTCAAAGAGGATTCCATCCAGAAGACTTTCGAGAAGGGTTTCTTGACTACTGTCCACGCGTTTATTGGCGCTGCCCGTGATGCGCAGGTCAATCTAGCGCTGCTGTTTGAGGAGATGAATCTACCAACCTTCGAGAACGAGCTTGTTCCACTTATCTCATTCCCCACCAAGCTTGCTCAGGCCGTATTGCGCGTCCGGCTCGACTACGTGCAACGCCTTCGCGAACCGGAGGTCCTCATCATCGATCAGGTCACGGAAGATTTGAAGCTTAGCTTGGGGCTTGCTTGTACACTGAAACGCCAGTACGAAGCATTTCTGTCCCCGGATCCCGGTGGGAAGTGGGCGCTGCCACGATGTATAAGCGAAGACTATGACTCTACTATCTTAGAAGCGATTTCTGTCTTTTTCAGACTCATTCATTGGAAGCTCAAGAGCGGCGTGAAAGGCATCTACTTCAAGGAGACTGATGTCCTCGAGGCGCAATGGGCAACTCTAAACGACGTCAGTATGACCGTCGTTGGGGGCTCGGCCGTTGTGGCGGAGCAAGTCTGGTACGTGCTAACAATGGTCATGATTGGGAGTGCTGACAAGGGGCGTGCAGTGCATTGACGAATAAGCTCATGGTTCGTGTGGCCAACTACTTTGAGACGCAGGTTCGCGTCCCCTTCGTGACCGACTCGCCTATAAAACATCGGCATACCTCATCATTTTCAAGCGATTCGGGAGACAGCATGAGTGAGGAACAGAAGGTTTCATGGTACAGCAAAGTTTTGGACAACGTACGGTTGCGGTACCGTAAGCTGCAACGGTTTGCGAGGTATGCCCACTTAAACCTACACCATGGACATCACTGATGGAACGGACAGAGCGCTCACTCAAAGGTTCAGCAACTCAGCCGAGTATAACCTCGAGAACATTATGCTTGACTCCTTTATATCGAACCTCGTCGCTTCGGATCACTTTCTCGTCTATACACAAACCTACGAGGAAGATGGCACGTACATCGTCGCTCCAAGTTACCTGCGCGAACGGCCTGAAGCTATTAGGCGAATTCTCTTCGAATCGTTCCATGTCAACGAAATCATGACAGACGACGGCTTGCCCGTTCTCGAGAATCCCGACTATGATGGGAGTGACGAGGAGGGAATCGGCTACCTCCTCGTTCTCTCTCCACGCAGTCAATTCCTCTGGAATGGGCTTGTCCTGATGCTTGAGCTTCCGAAGCTGGACTTGGAGCTCAAGGATAACCGGGTTCGCTTGATTGCGGAAGGTCCACAAAGGCGGCTTGCGCTTGCCAAGCAGCAGTTCACCGACATTTTCCTTCCCATTGATGAGGATGAGGAGGCACTGGAACCTCAGCTCTCTGCACTTCCCTGCCTTATTGAACAGCAGGCACATTTGCCAGCAGTCAACCGCGAGCTGCGCAAAATTGCTCGAGCTACGAACAAGCTTGCAGAGTCCATCGTCGACTCTGTGTCGCACGTCCGCAATTCCCTCCGCGACTCTGAAGGGTATCAGGAGCTTCTGGAGAACTGGTTCCTATTCGCAACAGAACACGGTCAACATGCCCAGAAATACATGGAGCGGGGAGCTTTGGATAAATTCGACCGGCTTCTTATCAGATTGGCCATCTCGTGGGTTTCATTCATCTGCGACGATTGTGACCCGACCGATAGGAAAACTTTTCGTTGGGCAGTCAACGCTTTGGAATTTACGCTGCATCGGACACGGCGGAATAATATCCTGCGGATGCATGATGAACAATTCGAGATGCTTCGGCAAAAGGTGGCCAGTTGCATGACTCTTCTCATCAGTCACTTCGACATCCTGGGCGCCAGGTCAAACCTCGTGGCGAAGAAAGAGAAGGAAAGACAAGACGAACTTCTCCGGGAGCAAGCCTCCATCCGACGAGCAGAAGAAGAGCCGGCCATCGTTCCCGCCAATGAAGAAGAACTTTTGAAAGGCGTACACCTTGCTTACACCGACCTCGACTTGCGAGTCTATTGGGACAAGATATCCCGAGCGGTATCCTACTTGGACTCTACCCGTGCTGAGGCTGGCGCTGAGCAAAGAGCTGTCGGCCGTGTCCTGGACGACGAGAAACCTGAAGACCGGTCGCTTGTCTTCCTCGCTTCCTCCAGTTCTAACATATCCATTCGGTGGCAGCAGCGGCGGTTCATTGGTGCTGGCGCGTACGGCTCTGTGTATCTCGCTGTCAATCTTGACTCGGGATCCTTGATGGCCGTCAAGGAGATCAAGTTCCAAGAAGCGTCCGGGATCACCAGCCTCTACGCCCAGATCCGAGACGAGCTGAGCGTCATGGAGCTGCTGCATCATCCAAATGTCGTGGAGTACTACGGCATCGAAGTTCACCGCGACAAAGTCTACATTTTCGAAGAGTACTGTCAGGGCGGCAGTTTGGCTTCGTTGCTTGAACACGGACGGATTGAAGACGAGAGTATCATCCAGCTTTATACCATGCAGATGCTTGAAGGTCTTGCGTACCTGCACTCCAAAGGCATCGTGCATCGTGATATCAAACCCGACAGTCAGTTTTCTTTGTTTTCCTCATCGAATATAAACTAAATCTCACCACCCAGACATTCTTCTCGACCATCGCGGTGTCATCAAGTATGTCGACTTTGGCGCATCCAAGATCCTTGCCAAGAATCGCACACTGCAGAAGTCTCGCCGTGCTCCAGAAGGCCCTCTTGGACCGGCAGGCCAACTTGGTGGTGGCCTTGGTGTAAACAGTTTGACAGGAACACCGATGTACATGTCCCCCGAGGTTATCAAGAACGATAAGAGAGGCCGGCACGGCGCTATGGACGTGTGGTCCTTGGGTTGTGTGGTTCTGGAGTTCGCGACGGGCAAGAAACCCTGGAGCAACCTAGATAACGAATGGTATGTCCTCTGTGCATTCCCATCCTATCGATATATATCGCATCTGACCCTCGCTCGCCTCCAGGGCCATTATGTTCCGCATCGGCGTTGCAACCCAACACCCTCCTCTTCCAGAGCCGGGTCAACTGAGCGAATTGGGCATTAGTTTCATCAAGCAATGCCTCACCATCGATCCTATGTTAAGGCCTTCTGCCGTAGAGCTTCTCGACCATCCATGGATGGTTGAGTTCGGCGAGCAACTTTTGGGCTATCGCGACGAACAGTTAGTGACTAGTCCACCGGTCGAAGTACCTCCCGAAGAGGACTATGAGCTTGCACGAGTAGCACATCAAGCTGCGATCGCTCAGGAGAAAGAGGTAGAGGCAATCCAGATACCTTCCCCCTCAATGTCCTCCATTGGCACCCCGACGCCAGAGGGTGAGGAGTAAACCAGCCAGCCGGTCTGATTTTCCTTGGTATAGATCAGGGTTTATGTCGCCTTTCTTTCTTTCACGCACTGTACATTATGCAATGTTGTTTTGAGCTTTCACAGCTCCCATGTATTGTCTTCGTCGCATCTACCATACACGAAACTAAAGGTGTACCTGACACATGTTTTGGGGTCCCCCATACTCCCAAGAAACAATAAATATACTAGGAGATACATTATCTACAAATGCGCGTTGGGTCATTCAATGACCCAGCGCGTCGCCTTTTGAATCTGGTGCGAACCCGTGGTGGTGTGGGTGAGGGTACTTGATGCGCTGCGGGTACTGCTCTGAGACAAAGTGCGACGGGGGGCAAAAGGTGGTGGTCGGATCGAAGGGGCGGTGGTTTCGGCTAGCGATACGCGCTTGGCAAAATCTTCGGAAGGAAGCTGGGAATGTACGGGAGCGCCTTGGTAGATGCCAGGAGGAGGAATAGGGTATTTGAAGTCATCGCCATATATTCCAGAGTAGGTGGTGAGCGGCCGTTCCTTGGAGGGGAAATCGACCTTCTCTGGATCCTCGCCTAACGTGACAGGGTAGAAGTCTTCCTGACCGGGGTCGTCCGAGTGCACTGTACGTAGCATAGTTAGGATTCGTGTGCATGTGTTCCAAGGATGGACTCACGATAGTGCAATAAGCCTTTGTTGAAGTTCATCGCGCACACAACTCCCAAGACGAAGCATACGACAGTTAGGAAGACAGAGGCGGAGGTCATGAGGGCGAAGTACGTCCAGGTGACGAACGTCCAACGGAAGTGACGGGAAAGGAACATCGCTGCCCAACCAGCCAAATACCCAAGACACAGGACAAGGAAAACCCATGTCATAACCTTGAGTTCTTTACGGACACCAAACCATCCCTAAAACAAAGATACTCAACGGGAGGAGGCTACGTGTGATCGCGATACCTTACTGTCATGAGCCATGGAATCATCAGCTAAACAAAGGTGGGAATGAGTTCTCACAGCTTTTGATCAATACACTACTTACGATGAGAACGACGATGAGAGCAGGCCGGTAGCTAGCATTTGCGAGGTGACCAATGGCACCATTCCACAGCTGATCAAGCCAAAGGGCGACAGATACGACCATGAAGAACAACGACAACTGGATTGCAACGGAAAGGAGAAGCACGAGTTTGTAGATGCGAGAGATGGTAATGCAGGCACCGACACGCTTGAACGTCTGCCATCCAAAAGTCTGCCGAGTCCCTGATTCAGCCTCGCGTAGTTTCGAGACCTAATAGCGGGATTGCCTTACCTTCGTCATCATCCAGGACAAGATAGCAGACGCCAACAAGGCCACGATGTTGAAGACCAAGCTCGGGATCTCGACAGATGCTCTGCTATGCCAGTAATCTGGCAGCAGATTGAGGGGTTGGCACGCGCCGTTGGTAGTCAGGTAGCTGAACTGTTCGCGGAACTGATTCGTGTTAAAGAGCTGGAAAGCGGTCCCGCCCGTGGCAACCAAGTGCGTGAGCAATGAAGCCAAACTGCAGTGCAGATTAGATAATGTAGAGGGACAGCATGTACGCGAAGTGCTTACATGTGAGGGACCGACTCGTTCAGAATCTAGATGGGAGGCGTTAGATTCTCGAAGTAAGTAATAACGTTGAATGAACTCACCGCGACGATCGACATGCCAAGGGTCCAGATTTGGAACGTAATCAGGGCAGCATCTTCTCGCTTTGTGTTTCGCAGCCTGAGTTAGAACGTAAGTAAATGGTCGGTCAAGCTACTTAGCACTGAAGGATACGTACACCTGAACTGGGTAGTCCAACGCGTACAAGCACTGACGATCCAGGGTGGCTGTCTGATCGCTCCACCCCATCCCACTAAAGGTCACAGTGACAGACCCATTCGCGTTAATAGAGTCAATTTGCTCAATCTCAAGCGAAGATCGTTTCCATGTCTGGCACAGTCATCAGCACCGGTTTTGCATTGCGAGTCACGAAAGAGCGTACTTCCTCATCGTCGGCGTCTTCATTGTTGTCCACTTCAATCCAGTCAGGGGGCAACACCTCAAATGCGGAGGGCTTTTCGACATTGTCGTGGACTTCAATGTCCTCATCCTTGTCGTCATCATCATCATCATTATCCGGTTTGGGGGGAGCTGGGGTGGGCGTCACAACAACCGTCTTGACAACAACGGTGGTTTTAGTAACTTGCCCAGAGACCGTCACACTCTCTAGAGACTGTACACTGGAGACCTGAGTGGGGGTTGCGGAGGTACCGGTGCTCTTTGAGGTAGACGATACGCTCGTAGCTGGACTGGAAATAACCGGAGGCGTGGACGTGGGGAACGGTGTAGAAGTGATGACGCTGGTGGTCGAGGAGTCGGAGGCCACATTATCAATCGAGGTGTTCACAGAGGACGATATCGAATTTCCGCTGACGCTTCCTCCACCCCAAATGACTTGACAGGAACTTGTGCTCAGTGTGTTTGGGACTTGGTCGCAGAAGAGCAGATCATCCTGCAGAACAAAGAAGCCGTTTGAGGCACTGGCATTCCCCTGGTCAGTGATTGAAACCAGGAAATCGTCGGCAGCGAGGTTGATGGTATACGCTCGGACCTGGAGGATGACTTGGATGATACAATGAACAAGAGAGAAGATGAAATATGTCGTTGTTAGCCGTGAAAGAGTTATCCGGTTCCACTGTAATGAACCTTAGTATGGTGTGGTTCCTCATTATTGGTGGAATGCAAACATCCATCAGCAACATGAACAAAGGTGACGTACAAGTAATCTGACTTTGCCAGGTATGGGCGAGACCAGCTGCTTGACCTGCATGACACGGTCTGGAGGCAGAGGAACACGTTCAGCTCACCCGCAACGCCGTTGGAGATCGGTGAAACCTTAGTCACTCACACTACTGAAGCAAATGAATGTTAACCCCTGGCGAAAGAAAAGAGAAGAAGAATAAAGAGCGCAAAGACACGAAAGCCCGTTGCAGATACTCCGAGAGAGGACCGATAGCGGGCTGTCGGGTGGAGGAATGACCGCGACTGCGAAGACGGTCCTGCCGGGCTGCAGTGACAGAGGGAGATGGGGAACGGTGAGGAGGATAGAATTTAAATAAGGAGCGTTTTCTTGTCAGTGCAAGTACTTAGTTGTCATGGTAAAATCGAATCCAGAGGTTGCTGCCTTATGATGCTGGGAACGACGACCAGCAAAGTCACCAGGCTAAACACGCTGCTATTTATAAGAGTAAGCTTCACAATTGGCAGACGAGGTGCTCGGCTCGTCGACGTCCCGTTCGAACTTATCCGCTCTGGTCGACGGTTGTCTGGCGGGATCTTCAATGGTTGCTTTCCAAGAAAGAGTTCGTTGCGAAGACAAGGTCATGGTCGCGTTCATGTTGTCGAGATAGGGGAAGCTAACTCTGAGTTGCGTCGCGTCTCTCCCACGAGTGACAGACTCTGTGAGGTCATCACCGTGTTGATAAGTACATGCAGCATTTGTGTGGCCGCCGCGAGGGCGATGCTGATGGTCTGTCCAAAACATTATGATGAATGAAGGAGATGCTAGCCTAAAATAAGCATACAATCAAGGATTTGATATAGTACGAGTCTTTGTGGCTTCAAGCAAGTTAACTATCAGACGAGCTCGTACCAAAACCTCTCCTTCCCGCTGACAACAAACCAGAACACATGTCGCCCGTCGTCGTCGCCGAGATTCTTGAGTCCGTAAACTTCTAAAGAATCACGCGTAGAAATCTCCGCCGTGTGGGGACGCGCCTCCACGAAACCACCGTACTTCAGGTGTTCCATGACCTCTGCAATCTCTTGGCGGTCGTACACAGCCCTCAAACGCCATCGTAGTTCAAACTTGGGAAAAGTTCGGCTGAGCTTCAGCTTACGAACCATCGGAACAACGCACCTGAGATATTCCTGGTCGGAAAAGAACAACACCCATCACAGCTCTTAGTGCAGCCTCCCAGGTAGCGGTCACTTTGACACCCTTGATATCCAACCACCTTCGTGGAAACGCGCGTGTCTTCAGACCGTCATCGGTGATGATTGTCCATGCCCGGAGGTAGTCGCAAGAAACCAACGTTGCGGTGGAATAACCGGCCCAAAACAAGAGAGGAAATGGTGCCGTGACCATCTTATCCACAACCGACGACGATAAGTCTTGATCATCGCTTGCTACAGCGAACTAACAAGAAGAGGAGTGAATCGAATCCGATGTCGGCGTGGGCTAGAAGATTATGACTGACCTTTAGGCCTTCCCTATCGATTCCATGCTGACCAGCCTCACGTACGACTTCAGCGATTTGCAAAGTTACCGTTACTTCAGGCGAAGGCATCTGAGAGGTCAACTTTGCAATGTTCTCATCCACGCAGGCAGAACAGTCAACAAGACTATAAAATGATGATCGACAGCATGTCGCCTCTTCGCCGCCACGAGTTTTCCCGTGTCGATCGTCGTCTACGCCATCGATTGCAACTGGTTCAAGGATCTCGGACTCTACCTCTGGGGATGGTTCGAGGGCGTCGGGAAATTCTTGTGGGATAGGCTTGAGACGGACTTGAGTTAATATCTCGACATCCTCATCGTCTAACGAGAATAGGTGCATTGGTGACCTTGACTCTGGGTCGTAAGCAGAAAACACATACCGGCTTTTTTGCTGTTGAAATCGAGTCTCTCCCTAGCTTCGTGCTTTTGGTTTAAATCGAAGTTGAAGTCAACCTGAGCAGAAATAAGCGTCAAGAGTTTAGACAATATCGGTTCCACTTACTTTGTCATCTGATACAAGCTGAAGTAGTCCAGCGACGTCGCCATCCTCGACAACAAGAGGCCAATCCGCCCATCCATCCTCGCTCAAAACGTCAGGAAGAGCGACAGCATTCTCGAATGTATCCTGGGCAATGGTACCTCCCAGAGCGTTTTGGTTGCTATAATCCACTGTTAGAAATGGCTGATAGTATATGACCACACTGCTCACATCTCAGATATCTTGAAGGTACGGCCAGGTTTTGGTTTCTTTGGGTCGCGTACTAGTTTCGACAGAACCCCGCGACGAAGTAAGTTCGGGATGGCTACCGAAACTGCGTGTTCGCCGGCGCTGTAAAGAAGTTGAGACGCTCTCTCGGAGTCATATCGTTCATTGGGGGTGCTGAATACCATCTAAAGGTGGACTCAATATCACACAACCACACGATTGAAGGACACCACACCTTGACCGCTGCTTCTGCCACTGCAACGATATCCTCACTTTCTGTGATAACTTGAGGCGAGAAATTTGGACGCGCACTGAAGGCTTGCTGAGAAAAGACCTTTTCTCTGCCTTCGTCGATGTGTGCATTCCACAAGAAGTCCCAGTCTGGCGCCGTTGGTTCTTCTTCTATGATTTCGTATTGTTTCAAAGTCTCTTCAACCGAAGCAGGTAGCGCAACAGTGTGTTTGCGCTCTACAAACCCTATGCGTCTGGTGATGCGGCATTAGCTTACTTCTGCAAATATTGAACAATGAAAGGAGGCTAACATAGCATTTTTGTCCACGTGTTTACGCAGGAATTCGATGTGATTGGGAAGTTCGAAGTTCGACGGGCTGAAAGGATCTTCATCTGGTAGAATATCCGTCCCTCTGTATCGACTCCAGAGTTCGTACCAACGATCCTCAAGCCGTTTTTGATACGAGTCATCAACTGGGTTCTCTCGCAAGTGGGTCACTCGTTGTCGGACAGAGTTACGCGGAACAGCAGGAAAAACTTGGTCATATGCGCTCAGGTCGGATCTGTTTGCCACACGACACCGCGCCCGAATGATGGCTGAGGCGTCTCGCACTAGTTCATCATACTCGCGGGTCCAATGGAACTTGGGTCGACGAGCCTTAGACGTGTCTGAGTTAAGGGTCAAGGGTTGTTGAGGTCGGAAAGCAAAATATAAAAGCGCATACCCTCAGGGTCTTCTTCCCTTGCCTTTTCCTTTCCCTTGCCCTTCGGTTTCCGCCGAATCTTCTTATGCGCTTGGGGTTCGAGTGGCGTTCCTTGTTGTGCGACGAGCTGTTCAACACTCTTTTCGGGTGGATTGGATGCAGGCGGCGGCAGAATTGATTGGAAGGGTGCTCTGCTGATTGTACCTTCAAGCGAATCAAGACGGGAAGGCTTTGTGACGTTAAGAGGCTTAAAGCGGCGAACTCGACTTGGGCCTGCGATGACCTTTACTGCGGCTCCCTCATCCAGTGCTTCTTTGACCTCTTTTTCCCACTTTTCGGCATTCTTCGTGGACCCAGATTGAAGAAAACGGCCGCGTACAGCTCTGAGGCGAACAGTGGCACTCTCAATAATTGGTTCTGGATGAATGCGCTGCAAGAGATCATCCCAGCCTTTTTCTCGTTGTCGTTTAATCTGCTGAGCCTTGTCTCGAAGACTTTGTCTGCCTTCGGCATCCCGTTGGGCCTCTTCTTCTGCTGTCTGGACTTTCCTCTTCCGCTTCGCGTCCTGACGACGTGCAGCATGCTTCGGGTTCGAGAGATAGTCTACTACAGTTTGCCGAGGCGCACCTGTGACATAACAGGTTTGCTCTGCAAAGTCTTCGACTTCCGAAGCGGATGAGCCACTTTTAAAGACATTGTTCATGAACTGCTTTTGGTGCCAAGTGAGCACATACGCACGGTCCCACGACGCTTTGCGCCGGAGAGTTCGTGCAGCTCCTATGCCAGGTCGCCGTCCACCCGTTGCAGCTTGACCGGGACAGACGATCGATTCGGCATGATCGCGGTTCAAACAAACCTCTTGAAGTTCTTTCCAGTACGCTGCGACCTCTTCTCTAGTAGACACCGGCATAATTTTCCAAAACGGCGGAAGCGTATCCGACAGAGCCCACAAATGAATAGGCGCTGAGGTAGCAAACTTCCAATACTGAGGGGCTGTCTGCGGAGTGTTGGCAGTCCATCCATGCATAGATGCTGCTTTATACGTGGATGGATGCGTCGTCGAAGTACAGGTTATCTCCGCATCAGCAGCATCGACGGGTTCCAAAGGAGTGACAATGCCAAGCGAGTGTAGTGTCACCAGCATGTCCAAAATTCGGGACCGACATCGCGATCGTCCAGGTTGGAGGGATGCGTCGAATTGGGGGTAGTCCTGAACGGCGGATAGGCCACCTTCCTTATCCAAGCATTCCTTCAACTCCATGTCATCAGCGAGAACGGATACCAAGGCACAATATTGCACAAGAGGGATGTCTTGATGATAGTATGATACATGGACGATGCGGTGCTCCTTTGAAACCACATTCGCTGCAGATACTTCGGGACTGAAGAGATCAACGCTCAAGAGGTGCATGTCCCGCGTCCGGATGGCTTTGGCGACTACATATCCGTAGAGTTGGGCAACAGTGGTCCTCTCCGTCAGAAGAACTTGCCGAACGGTTTCAGCATCGTACGCAAAAAGCTGCTCAGCCCTTGCAATGTTCCTAGTCCACTTTTCGTTAGGGTCATCTCCAGGGTCATCCCTTTGAAGAAGCTGCAGAGGGAGGGCCGAGCGTTGAGCAACAGATGTCTCTCGTCCGAAGTCTATAGGCTCCTCGTAGGTCCTGATCTGCGGGATGTTATAAGCTGGTGCATTTTGACTAATGTGCAGAAGATATTCGTTGATGGTCTCTTGGGGGAGGTCCGGAAGGTACATCACGGTCGTCTGACGGCTGACTCCTGTATGCGCCATGATGGAAGTCTTGAGAACCTTGATACTGCCACTGTTCTCCATGTTTTTAACAGCGTTATCGAGAGTTCGCTTGTCGAGCCGGGCGCCTGGCGGCGCGCTAGCGGCTTCGCCTTCCTGATATAATGTGTCAAGTAGAGCAAGGTGAGCATCCCAAAAGTTCCTTGTATGTAGGTTCACAATTCCACCGGACTCGCGGATGACTCGCAGAAGTTCGTTTTCACGTCGAAGATGAGAAATGTTCATGTTCACTCGAGTAGCTCGCCCACCTCTCGCGCGATGTTTCCCTTTTACCGGCGTCGGCTTTGCAATAGACAATGCATCATCGACAGGCGGTGGAGGAATTGTGTCTAGCGTGGTACCGGTGGCAGGAATCTACGCAATGAGAATATTACATCACAATGAGAAAACAGACTTACCTGCATCAGTGCGGGATCTATGGCTATGTCCGTCACTGCCGGTGGGACAGTTGAGGGAGCCTCAACATCATTAGTCGGAACCATGTTGAGGTTTTCAGAACCATCTTTGACCGGTGACGGTGCATTTGGGGTGCGCTCCCCTGGTATCCTTGCTTCTGTGACTGGTGATTGGATGTGCTGATGTTGTGTTTCAGAAACATCCGGATTTGAAGTGTTTTCCACGTCCTTTCTATCTCTTTGTGACCTTCGTCGAGGCTTCTCTGGAGCCTTCTCCTTAGGAGAGGGTGCTGGCGCCTCGATTAACTGCCCTTGGGTACCACCGACACTCGCAGCTGATGTGCTGGCTATACTGGGAAGCTCCTTCGGCGGACGCCCGCGTTTTTTAGGGTGCGATTCCTCGATCGCTGTTTCGGCTTGTTCGGGGTTCTTCCGTGGTCGTCCCCTCTTCTTAGGAGTCGGTTGAGGTTGCACAACATCTTCAATGGTCGGTTCGCTTGGGGTATGAGGCTCCTGGATGCGAGATTTTTTGCGCGGTTTGGACGAAGAAGCAGACGGACCATCGTCTTTGGTGAAGGTATTGTCAACTCGCTTTCGTTTCTTGCTTTTTGAGACGGATTTCTGCTGCGTTTTTGTACCTTGAGTACTTCCTACATATGTGTCCTGATGGCGAATCAACGTGGTAGTATCGCCATAAAACGACTCTAGCTCCACAGGAGCGAAGCCCCCCGCATTTGAGAGGTCGACGGAACCGTAAGTCGAAGTTGAATCGTTTAGCTGTTCGCTCTCCATGAGTGTTCTGTAAGCCGCCACTGTATAGAACCTGTGTCGACGTTCACGTCCAAAGGTCTCCATGACATCTGCTACGCCCAAATCGCTCAAATGGCTTGGAAATGAACTCTTGAAAGCTCGAGCGAGTATCAGCTCG
This sequence comes from Coniophora puteana RWD-64-598 SS2, assembly GCF_000271625.1. Taxonomy (NCBI): domain Eukaryota; kingdom Fungi; phylum Basidiomycota; class Agaricomycetes; order Boletales; family Coniophoraceae; genus Coniophora; species Coniophora puteana. Next base: position 1,769,055 of record NW_006913053.1, read on the forward strand.
ACGGTGCGCTTATCAAAGTTACCAAGGGTGGAGCAGATTCCCTGTGGGAGAGAAATATCAACGTTGGTAGCACAATGTTGTTTGAGAAGGGTGCGTACATGCAGTGTCATCCCTGCTGATCCCGAGGACTCTATCAAGTCAATGATCTGCTTGTAAAGGCTGCGGTTGCACATCACTCCTGGAAGTTCAAATTCTGGAACAAAGATGAAGGAGCTTATGAAGGAGCGAGATACCACTGACCAGTATGCTTTACATCGATATTTTCCTCAGCAACTATTTCATCACCCTGATGATTGTTCTCTGGAAGTTCTGCAGCATTGGCGTCGAGTAAACGGATACATTTTACCATGCGATTTTGAAGTTTGCTGTTGGGAATGAGAACTCGTTCTACTATTCCCTGGGTGATGAGTTCACGCAGCCGTGTTTGAAAAAACCTCCGATCAGTTTTAGTTGGATTGGCAAATCCCTAGTTCTTGTCAGGCTTCTTATCAAAAGGGAATTAAATTCGATCTTACAATAGCAACCAATAAATTGTTCGAGGGATGCACGTTATTTTTCGAGGCTTTCAACAGCTTCACAAGACGGCTTCGAACGAGGATGAGGCTTGATAGATGTCTAGAATCTATAGCTTCGAACTGTAGATCTGTAAGGGGTGTCTGATCTTCATCAGCGTCGCTTTCGCCGTCTTCTTGAGTAACTTCGGATCCTTCAGCTAATTTGTTTTCTGATATGCCTTCTAATGAGGCTTCTTCTGCTCGAAGCTGCTGCCAAAAAGAACTACGCTCCACGAAAAACCTGTGGATGCAACAATGGTTGCCGACCCCGCCTCGACGGACTTTCACGCTGCAAAGAGGTCAATTTACAAGGCTTGTAACGCACCATGAAGGGTCTTACACAAGATCAAGTTCTTGAAGCTGTTTGATGAGATAAAAACAGGTCTTCTGATCGTAACTTGTTTTCTTTCCAAGCTCAACGGTGCTAATACCTTCTTCTCTGCCCCGAGTGATGAGCTGAAGGGCGCTGTAAACCATGGGTGTCAACTTCGACGGCTACAAAAGCTTAGCAAGTGTCTCATGTTCAGCAGCAAAGCCCTCACCCTGACATGAGAACCGGTTATGGCGGCAAAAGAAGTCTCAGGATCTACCGCTATACGTAATGCATCCCCAAACTCGACCTTCAGGTCACCCAAAGGTCGCAGGCGTGCATCGGGAATGAGCGCGAGGTTGGGAGCGGATGCCTCAACATGCTCTTCACCGTTGGACTGAGCTTTCCGCCTTGTACTGTTTTGCGGTGCTATGTAAACCTCAGACGAGACACCAGGCGGCACGACCCCAACTCGAACAGTAAGGTTTTGCAAGAGGATGGACCACACAAATGCACAAAAATCATCGTCGATCACTTGAGCGCCGGATGAGGCACCATTATAAAAGCCTGTGATAAACTCTTGTAAACGCGAAACGTCACACCCTACAAGAAGAAATTCAGTCAACTGCACACGAGAAATTTGGACCGAGTGGGGGTCGAACACGGCTCGCGGGGCAATCACGGCCAAGGACCATGAGAAGCCAAACGTACTACTCACTGACATGATCGGAAGAAGAAAAAACGTACCGAGATCACCGTCAAACGACAGTTCACGAAGACAATGGTGAACGAGCTCGTCCATCCGTTCAGACAAGGTCTAGCATCAAAGGTTCCAAGCTAAGTTGAGGAGGCGATAAGAAGACAACCACAGGCAAACGTTGGCTCAGTACGTTGTGGTGGCGTGCCTGCAATTCAAAAGTTGAAAGTTTTGCGTTTCGTGACTGCCGACGTCTTGCAAGGACTCGTGGACACCGCGTCGGGACAGAGGGCTTCGGGTTGTGACCCGCTAAACGTGACCGAGATCGCATGAGATCAGGGTGACTCGGAGCGATAGCCAGCGGTGACGTGTGACAAGACCAGCACCTGACAAAAACCAAGTCGCGTTCCAGGATCCAAAGCATCACTCAAAGCACATACCTGTACATATGAATTAACACTTAGGCAGAGACTCCCTCGCAATAACTTATAGCATCCAGCACTTTTGTGTCCTTCTCAAGATCGATCATTAAACGCTCGTAGCTTGTCACATCATGGTATGGTTCAGTTACTTCCCCTGAGTGGATAAGACTCACGCTATGTTCTAGCCGACCTGCACCGACTGTGGTGGAACTGTAATCGAATACAACGATGCGGCTGGAAATGGCTTCTGTGTAAAATGTGGTACCGTTGTGGAAGAAAATACCATCGTGAATGAAGTTACCTTCGGGGAGACTTCTGCTGGAGCGGCTATGGTGCAGGGATCCTATGTTGGGCAGGGATCAAGTGAGCATTCGAACAAAGAACTCGAACAAGACTGATTGTCTTTCAGCTCATGCGCGTATGAGCGGCCCCTTCGGTAACCGCGGGAGTAGCGAATCCCGAGAGCAGACTATAGCAAATGGTGCGTCACGCTTAGAACATCCTCACTCGATGAGATAACGAGCGCCGTATACTAGCAAGTCGGAAGATTCAAAGCTTTGCCTCTGCTTTACGCCTTTCTGATATTGTTGCTCTAGCAGCTACGAGGCTGTATACCCTCGCAGTGGAGCACAAATTCACGAAGGGACGAAAGAGCATAAATGTAGCTGCGGTCTGTCTGTATGTTGCATGCAGGCAGAAGGAGACGCGTAATTACATGCTCATTGATTTCTCAGATCTCTTACAGGTGAGTGTGTCTTCAGACTGATATATGCGCATCATAACACAGATGCATTTGTCAGGTGAATGTCTTCGAGCTCGGCCACATATACCTCCAGTTGGTCCAGACTTTGAACCTACGACTTCCTGTCGTAGACCCATCCCATTATATCTCCCGGTTCTCCGCTCTTCTTGAGTTCGGCGATGAGACTCACAAGGTTGCAACCGATGCTGTGCGCCTCGTACAACGCTTTGACCGCGACTGGATGACGAGAGGTCGTCGCCCAGCGGGTATATGCGGGGCTGCGCTTCTGCTGGCGGCTAGGATGAACAACTTCAGGCGCTCCATCGAAGAGATTGTTCAAGTGGTGAAGATAGCTGATACCACACTGAAGAAACGGTTAGAGGAGTTCCGGAAAACGCCGAGTGGCTCACTCACCCTGGCAGACTTTCGTACCGTATGGCTTGACGAGGAGATGGACCCTCCCGCATTTACGGAAGGGAAGGATAAGGAAGAACGAGAAAGGGATATAGCTTCTGGCAACGTTTCAATACAGCCTATCGAAAAGAAGAAGAAGAAGAAACGAAAAAAACGAGTGGATAGCGACGAATCCGAAGCCGAGAACATGAATCCACCTCTGCCTGAGACAAATATGCCCATGATTGATCCCGCTCTTTTCAATCAGGGCATTCTTGCTGGCACAATAGCTCCTCCACCTCTATTCTACCCAGACGAGGAAGATGCTGAACTTAGCAACATTGACCCTGCGTTGCGCCAACCTGGCGCTGCACCACCCACGACAACAGAGCCACGATCACAGCTTGAGGAGAATGTTAACCAAGCCCTGGCGGAAGAAGTCTCGAATTTCTTGCAGAACTCACAAGGTTCCTCGCTCTCTGCGGCATTGCAAGAAGCCGAGGAGCGCCGTCTTGCTCAGTTTACCGAGGTTGACGAGCTTATGAACCTGGATGAAGATGAACTGGACGGATTCATCTTGAGCGAAGACGAAGTCAGGCTCAAGGAGCGAATCTGGGTGGAGATGAACCGTGAATATTTGGAAGCACTGGCAGGTTTGTGTTGACAGTATATTTAAGTGTATATTCTTTGCTAAGTAGCCTTGCAGCCAAAGCGGAGCAACTTGAGAAGGGTACGACCACTGTCAAGACGCGGAAGGTTCGTATCCCGCTCACGCCCACAATCATGTCTTTTTTCCACTCGCCCTTTCTTCTCCCATGTTCGCTATAGAACAAAATGCTGAACTATGTCGCAATCACAGAGACGAAAAACAAACACCAAGCCCCGAGACGCATCGACGCCTTCGGGCAGCACTGCTGCTGAGTCGGTTCAGAATCTAATCAAGAAAAACTCGAGGTACAGCAAGCGGATAAACTACGATGCGCTCAAAAACCTCTTCGTCGACCAAGGGTCAGGGTCCGGATTCGATAACAAGGACGACGATTTGTACAGTATGGACGAAAAAGACGACAACGAGGGTATGATCGTCATCGAAGAGGGCGGTGGAGTTATTGGGACTAAGAGCCAGCAGACATCACGTCATGGCAAGGTTAACGTCCGTGATGACACTGATGATCAGGATGCACATGCGAATGATGAAGATGGAGACGCTAGTGACAAGGGCGATGAAGATGAAGTTATAGATATAGGATGGGAAGATGCATACGAGCAGGAGGTGTGAGGGCGGACTCCATCTGTCGCTCATTTTATTGTTATGATATCTCCATGGCTATGTTTCATACCCAGCTCATCGCGCTATTTCAGCACATCACGCGAAGTCGTAAGAGGAGAGATAATTATCGACAGGAGGGTACAAATGAGGGGCTTCGATGCAATGATTGTGATAATAAGTACATGATGCGTATGATAGAATGTCATGAGGATAACGATGATAAAACGAAGCTTTAAGTAGTCTAGGGGGGTAACTCCAAATAACCCATCTAAAATGCAGGATGAACAAGGAAAAGACGAGCAATGAAACAAAAGCCGAGGATGAAAGTCTATGTCGTCTATGCGTTCTGTGGGCTCTTATTTTCCCACATCGTCCGGAGGACGTCCGCGAAGCCCACCTTGCCGAGGTGAGCGTTTTGCTCAAAGCGCTGCACCAGCCAGCCCTCAAACTTGTCTGCGGCTGTCCGCCACATGTTCATGCGGGCCTGTATCTCTGCGGTCTGCACGAACGACGTCTGGGTTGCCGATGCGGGCGTGTAGGATATCTGCTCGAAGCAGCTCGCGAACTGGGACAAGGAGAGGTTTTGGGAGGATATCGTGGCGCGTTGCGTCGATGGGTCTACGAATGATATTTCCCGCACAAAGGCATCTTCTGAGCCGCCAAAGAGCTACAGGAGGTGGATCCGTTGTGTGAGCGCCTGGTGGGTCATCGAGGGGTTAGCTGAGTGAGACGTACCTTGACGACCCATGTGGGCGCCTTTTGCTTGCAGCCCAGTATCCGCTCTGTGCGTATGACGCCCGTCTGTGGGTCGACGGAGCGGTCGACGACATCTACCGTGATGACATGCGTGCAGTGAGGGTTCGGGTATTTGTGCCACATGCCGATAATGACATGGGACCATGGGTGACTACAGGGGCTGTCAGAATGTGCTGCAAGACAGTCAAAACGCATACTCACTCGTAAGTGTGGTTCTGCGAGAAGAAATGCATGTCTGGAAGATGGTGGTCGTGTGCAGAGTCTATGGCGGCAGGCGGCAGTGAGCGGGGCAACGAAAAATCACCTGTGTCAAAGTTTGGAAACCCTTGGGTAATATCAAGATCTCCGCCACTTCCGATTGGTTCCGATTAGCCGGAGTGCATTCGGCATTTCGGCAAGCAAGAGCGTCGGCCTTATTGCCATTCGGGCTTAGTGCGAGCCAACTTACGCTCTTACTCCTCGCTCCTACTTCCCTATTGGACAAGGAACGCCGAACGCAATGCTCGTATGAGATCGGATCCTATGTTAGCCGAAATCCTCCTCGAGATTATTTTGGCCAACAAGTAGCACAATCTCTATAAATATTGTCCCTAGATGCTCCTATAGGTCACTAGTACTCATGTTCGTCATGAGACGCAGCTCGTTCAAACGCGCTTTCAACTTCGGCCTACAATGGCCCGGATGAGTAAGGTGGCCGGCGTAAGGGTAAAACGTGCTTACAGCTCAAGTAGCTTAGCTTCAAGATCCTGCTTCTCCTCTTGGAGCGCCAGGCGTTTCTCCGCATCCAGTTTGGTACTGCGCACACGCGTCATTATCGCCTCGTCAGGCGAGGTGGAGATAAACACTCACAACACATATCCGCCCTGGCCATCGTACTGTAAAATCATGGAGTGGTATTTCCACAATGACGGTCGATGCGACACAGTGAGCAGAGTAATCCCCATTTCTGTCGCATGTTCCATCATCAGACCCTCCATATCAGGGGGTACCAGCGAAGTTGCCTCGTCAAGTATAGCATACTGCAAGTCTTGTTCAGGAAACGCGACGCATCTGAAGCGTGCATAACTTACTTTCGGCTGATGATAGAATAGCCGTGCCCAGGCAACCTTTTGCTTATCACCTCCACTTAGTGTATCTCGCCATTCCCTCGTGACATCCCAACCACCTTCACGCTCCACGATGTGATCCATCTGTACCATGACCAGAACTTTAAGCAGCTCTTCGTCAGTAACGCCCCCTGCGACATAGTTTCAGCAATTCGTAAACCTTCGAGAAAGAGAGAAAGACGAACGGGATCTCATCTCTTTCTCAGAATGAGGGTAGATGATTTGATCTCGTAGGGTGCCGACCGTAAGATAGGGCCGCTGAGGAATGAGGATAAATTCTGACGCTGGTGGCTTGCGCACGATGCCACCGTAAACCGGCCACAGACCACCAAGGATACGGAACAATGAGGATTTTCCGGCACCTAACCATTGGCTTAAGTCACGGAAAGCTCATCTTAGCCAAGATGACCGCTCACCATTCGGGCCAACAATGAGGAGATGTTTCTGTAGAGGATTACAATCAGTCTCCAGCAGGCGATTTGCGGAAGCAGTCTTACCCCAGGCCTGACGTAGAAGCTGAGCGACTTGACGAGGATGTCGCCATTTGGAGTCACGATAGGCACATTTTCGAAGCTGATCTCCTCCGACTCGAAAACTTGGCCCCGTCCACGAAGAACTAGGGTAGTTTTATCAGCGGTTACCAGAACAGATGCATACAAATGAACTCGTACTTCTTCCGTTCTCCCCTTCCCTAGCTCCACTGACGAGGGCTTTCTCAAATTTGCCTTTCTTCACATCCGCCATGGTATCAAGCAGCTGAGAAACACGAGAGGTGTATCCGGCAAGTTCAGCAAGGTCTTTGTACGAGTACATTACTCGTCCAATGGCATCTAGGGTAACGTTAGTGTAAACTTCCGATGGAATGAAAATTATTCTAACCTGATGACGACAGCAGAAGACGTCGGTTTGTGACGAAACCTAAAAGGCATGTCAGATCAATAAATTGGGAAATATTAGTATATCTCTACCTTCTGTCCGGCTACCGAGGTCGAAGCTTGATATGCCTGGTAGTTTGAAGAACACTGGTATCGCGCACACCATGAGCTTGAGGAAATATGTGAGATACAGGTCCATGAGTGATGCAAAATAGAACTTACACCAAAGCTTCCCCACAACCATTTGATGATGCCCTCTTCTGCACAGAAGTACCACCACCGTTTGGTCATCACGTTCTCTTCATGCTTGACAAGTGCAGCATATTCTCTCTCGAGCAGCTGCTTCTCGGCCTCCTCACCACCAAAGAACGCCACCTCTTCCGAGAACTCGGATAGTCGGAAGTGAGTATGCCGAAGAGAACCGGCGAGTGCAGCGGACTGGGCAGTGTATGTGCCGAAGGATGGTGTTACAGCCCTCACTAAAAAACTAGGTTCAGCAAATAGCTGACCTCTGAGGTAAGGTGACTTACGAAGGGCGGAAGATAATTGGATGAAGATGGTGAGGACGAAGAGACCTTCTGCGCCAACGTTCTGGGAAAGTTGATAGTTGTACAAGATGACGTCCAATATAGGTTTGGCAATATTAGCATAAATAGCAGCTAGATGTGTCGAAAAGCGTTGAATATCGTGAGTGATCATCCTATAAGCAAGGTTAAAACGGGCATTATGAGGTAACGATAAGCAAACTAACTGGTCCGGGTTCTTGATCCTGTCGTCCAAATTCGCTGAAGGCGCAAGTCAATCACGGATTTGGGTACGGGTTAATGAGAAACATACACAGTTTATAATACACTTTGCCCTCCGGGCCCTCGCCACCCTCACCAAGGTATTGTTTGATGACTTCTTTGGTAAGACGGGTGCGGTAGGCTATGGCAAGTTTATTTTGTACATAGCTTAGCCAGCTGTTGGTCCATGTAGCCGGGATAGCCACGAGTAGCCACCGAACGATGTTCAATAGGAACTGAACAGTCTGACCCCGAACTAATGACGCGACGATCCTTCGGACAGGACGTCAGCAAAATGCATTTCGGAAGAATGAGAAGTCACTGACTTTCCATCAAGAGCAGCGACATAAAGAGAGATGGCGGTTCTGAATATCAGAAGACTGGAGTGCATCAGCAACAGCAGGGCTTCCTTTGAACGAAGGCTTGGGATGACGATGCGAAGTATAGCCCCTAGTCGCTTATAGAACACCTCGTCAACCTATGTGCATAGCAGACATCACCGTCGATTGATTAGCATAAGACATAAGGCAAGACGCGGGTGTCGGATCACGTACTGCTACTCGCTGAGGCTTCCCATCCTTGGCATCGGAAGTGCCCTTGGACTTGCTCTTGCTGCGGGGAGACGAACGGCCAGCGAGGCCGCGGTATGTCGTCGTCAAGACATAGAAGATGAACCCAAATGTCAGAGAGCGCTGAACGAGAGGCTGGTGTCTCAAGTAAGCCTTCGTCAATTGAGCGATCTGCTTCTCCGAGGGCCGAAGCTTGGAGAAGGCAGCCATGGGGACAGTCGGTACAAGAGCTTTGCTCCAAGTGAGGGCCGTTCGGAGGGAAGTGATGTGGTTCTGGCTTCTCCTTCAACCCAGCGAATCTGATCCAAGGCAGAGGAGCAGGTGACGAGTCGTGCGAGGGCGGTGGAATGGCTGGTGTATTCGTTCGTCAATGCGGATGAGCAGCATGTGGGGTAAGTCGCATGTGATAACACCTATCCAGCCGCTGCAGCATTCCGAGATCCGCGGCGAGCCAGCCAATCGCAGGCCATTTGGGCGATGCGATCAACGTTCCTCAGCAACATGGAGCCAATCGCGTCCGACGTCCCCACTGCTCGCTTGCTGAGAGCGTCAGACCCCGCATCCACATACCACCATGTTCGGGGAAGATACCTCTTCTGACAGTCTCTCCGCTACCTTGTCTCCAGTGGAGGACGCCCAAACCTCCGTGAGCTCAAGTCAGATGTCAAAGCTTAGAGACCTTGTTGCCCCGGAGGATGGCCCAGTCATCGCGGTCGATCTCGATGATGTATTGAGTCAAACCAACGAAGTTGTAAGCCAATGTACGTTTGCATACTCCAGCTCGCTTTACCTTGTGGAGTTATTTAGCCCGTATATGTCGATCGCTAACTTGCAACTGATCTCCCCTACGGTCGATTGGACAAATACTAGGGCACAATGAAGCGTTTGGGAGTAAAGTAACTCTGGATAACTTCTACTGTGAGTCTTCAAGTCATCCTGAAATCTGGAGATCAGTGCGGGAACTGATTCTCACGGACTTCTAGACTACTACTACTGGAAGGCAAGGTGCAACGGTCCTTTCTACTAGATCTTGCACCTAAACTTGACCAGAATCCCTACTGGGGCACACCACTAGAAACCCATACCAAAGTTCGCGATTTCTACACAACCGGTCGAATATTCGATGCCATCCCTGTGCCTGGTGCAAAGGAAGGCGTCATGGCCCTCAGGAACATGGGATACCGCCTCGTGGTCGTCACGGCGCGAGGCAACGACTGGCATACCTCGTCATGGGCTTGGGTCGAGAAGCACTTCCCTGGCCTTTTCCACAGCCTGATATGTACAGGTCAATTCGCCAACTCTGGCCCTAAGCAAGCGAATGGGTCGGTGTTTACCGCGACGAAGCTTAGCAAAGCGGATGTCTGCATCGACCTCGGCGCGAAGGTGCTCATCGACGACTCGATCGAAAACGCGTTGTCATGTGCAAGGCATAAGCCGATGCAGGAATCGTCACAGAACACGCTGGGTCCTCCGACTGTCCTGTTGTTTGGCGCGTATCAGTGGAATTCGCGAATTTCTTCGCAGTCCACGGACGAGCGTGAGGACATGGCCTACGATAGCCGTGTCGAGCGTACGGGAGGAACTTCATTTCTAGATGAGGATCAGGCTGCAGCGCAGCTAGAACTAGACGATGTCAATTTTGGCAAGACTCGTATTTGTCGGGTGAAGGATTGGAGCGCCGTGGTTAAGTGGATCAGAGCCGAAAGTGATGCTGGGAGGCTGTAGGCATAAGGTGTGTATCCAACTTTTCTCAGTTAGTGCTTTGGATTGACGAGTGTCACAAAGTATCGTACATCTGAGCAATGTATACTTTTGCCCTCAAGTTTATTGTGCGTCTCCCTCAAGCAACTCGTCTGAGCTTCCCTGTCTCAACTGCGTATGCATATCCGGTGATACTGCCGCCAGTCAGGACGAGTGGATCCTCTTTCAAGAACTGTACGTTGTTCTTGATGCTCTGGTCAAGATCATCAAAGGGCCCGAACTCAAAGTTTTTGACAGCATTGGTGACTCCGTCGTTTCCCGAATGCGCCTGCGTGATTTGTTCGCGGAGACTAGGATCGGTGAAGGTGAGCATTCCGCAATCGGTGTGCTGGATCACAAGAATGTCCTTGGTGCCGAGGAGGCGCTGAGAGATAACGACGGATCGCACCGCTTCCTTGCTGATAAGGAGGTGCTTTAGTCTGGACTTGCTAGATGGCAAGACGAGGAACTTACGTCAGGCCGCCAGCGTTGCGGATAACGTGGGCTTCGCCATCCTTGATGCCAAGGGCCTCTGCCGGGCTGAACAACATCGTCAATCTCCAATCGTCAAACAGATATATGAACAGTCACTTGATACGAGCATCCATACAAGTTACTGTGGGTGTAAAGCTCAACGTCTATATCGGGATAACCGTTCGCACTTGGCTCACCAACAATGAGTTTCTTGCTCGGAGGAAGGGCCAGTTTACCTCTGTCGCCGAAGTTGGAGGCATATTGTTCGTTGTTCTGGATGAAGTTGATCTCAGCCATGACGTTGAAGGGAACGCTGCTATCTACTCCTATGTGTGCTACTTGCAGAAGACGGCCTGTTTATAAGTACGTGCGGTGTGGAGCTCTTTCTGAGTTCGTCTTCCGCTCTGCTAGTGTCATTTCAACGCTAGCTGATGCAATCTCAATGCCGCCTTCTCCCAGGCGCTCACCTGCGCTCACTCAGCGGTGCACCTGACACCTCGAAGGAGTCATCTTGACAGATGTGGGTAGTGAATGTCTGCTAAAATACGGCGAGAAGCGGTCCTTGTGTGGTGTCTGTAAGGAATCTATAATGTACATTGGCTCCCTTTCGAATAGCTTAGATCACCTCAGTTCTGTCACCAATGTCGACGCCGTTTATTGCGCTCTACAAGTTCGTACTCAGGGGCTAATGACGCTTTCGAGTGCATGCCACGTGCTTACACGTTATGTGCGTCGACTTGCCGCGCCCCGACTTCCCCACTGGCAGTTACTAGACCACTTATGACATCCGTCCGCATCCACAATCTGCGCGAGCCACCCAGTTTATCTGACGCGCACAAACATGCCCTGGACAAGATAAACGCGCAGTTCCCGGACTGTACCCAGCTGAGCACGCTCGATGATGCACTCCATGAAGCCAGCACGAGCAGGGACGCACTCAAGGACCAGGTCCGTGCACTTCCAGAAGCCTAAAGGCACACCATGACCGCAACTCAGTTAGCTCTCAGCATCGACCAAGGACATCGACGAGCTCATACGGAATACGCGCTCGACCGCACAAGGACACCTCGACACGACGAATGACCTCATTTCGCAACAGGAGAGTCTGGCAGCGGATCTCGAGGGACTCTCCCTCGAGCTCGTCTCCTCGATGTCAACGGACGGTGCCGAGAGGGAGCCCACGCTGCTCGAGGATCTGGAGACTATGCACCGGTCCCTTAAGGAGCTCGAGAGCGTCAGAGCTTACGTCGGTGTAGCCGAGCGCGCCCTCGTCCTGAGGTGCGTAACATACGCCAAGCTCACAAGCGCGTGCTGACAGGGCGTGGGTCTGATAGCGAAGCGGCTGTGAAGCAGATGAGCACCGCCTCGTCGCCGTTGACGCTGTCTTCCACTTCGGAGTTCCAAGCGCTTCAGGCTTTCGTCGAAGATGTGACACAGGCGTGTTCTGCGACGGAAGACTTGGGCAATGGGGATGGGCCGCTGCATCTCGTCAAATTTCTTAAAAATGTCAAGGATAGGACGTGGGCTGAGATCAAGGCGGCGCTGTCCAAGTAAGTCCAAGACCTTGTTCTCTACTGGTCGTGGAACTGATCTCTGGGAAGCAACCTCATTTCTGCGGCCGAAAAGCTCAAATGGCCAATGCCTGTGGACTATGTTGCGGCAGACGTGAAGGACAGAACAGCGTTTGAGGCTGCCTTTGCTGACCTTGCTAGACTGCAAGATATGTGGGTGCATCGATGCTGAGCCCCGATTTGTTCACTCAAAGCATCATAGTTCGAAACAGTTGCGTATAGATGGCACAGCTTCGGAACGCCCTCCCAAAGTTGTTGGTCTGTACCCTCTTGAGGCACTCGTGCAGCCTATAGCACTCCGGTTCAAGTTTCACTTCGACGGCACTCGGGAGACCAACCGTGTTGATAAAGTGAGTCGTCGGTTCTAAAAGCTGCTGGGATGATTGCTTATGTGTATGACAGCCCGAATGGTTCTTTACGCACATCATCAACTCTGCCCACGACCACCGACCGTTTATGGACACTGTCGTTCAAAGGCTAATCCAGAGGACTTCATACAAGGCCGTTAATGCCTGGCAAAACTTCACGTACCTACTTCTACCCGTTCTCGAACGAAAGCTCCGGCGCACTATTCCGACGCTCCGCACACGTCCTGCTCTGCTAGCTCATACGGTCTATCAGACGCTGGTGTTCGACTCAAGTTTGAGGGAGATGGGTTTTGAGTTCCCTACGGATGATGCTCAGGGCACGCCATCGTCCGACGAACCCGCTGGGGTTAGTAGAATTATACTGGACAAGAAGGAATGGTTTGATGCCTGGTTAGAAGGCGAGAAGAAGTGTAAGTCAAGGTGGATCTTTGCCTCAGAACTGAACCTTACCCAGCCTTTTTTGTTTAGTCGGTGACGATCAGTACCATGAGATCATTAGTGCTTCTGACGCCTGGCTCATTGCTGATGACGAAGCCAAAGATGAGGATGATACTCGTGCCCATGTGAGCGCCGACCTCAAGCCGACGAACTCTGCCCGCAGAGTAAAGTCGTTGGTGGAACAGGTCACAGGTAAGAGACTTCGTACCGACCTCGTGTTGTCTTAATCACACCGTGTCAAGATCGCTACTCGCCCTTGCCCTCTTTCCCCCAGAAAACGCGCTTCCTCATTCATGTTCAACTCCCTATACTCGAGTCGTATCACTCGCGTATAGCTTCGTCTCTGGATGCCTTCGAGACCTTGTCATCAGCACTTTTACGTGCTGTTCCGGGCGCTCTTGGTGTGGATGGTCCAAGGATGGACACGAGGCGGTTGACAAGCGGCGTAGAAGGCAGCCAGCGTCTATGCAAAGCACTTTTGAGCGCCAAGTACATAGAAGCTGCGATGGAAAGCTGGGGCGAAGATATGGCAAGTCCGGTCTCCGCGTTCTGAAAGCTTCACTGGCTGTGCTGACCGAAGGCCTTCCAGTTCTTCGTCGAACTCTGGTCTGAGATTAACCGGCGGGCGTTCCTTCGCGGATACGCTGAGAAACATCCATCCTTGCCCGATCCAAACCACCCGCATGGACGACGAGATTCTTCAAGCAGCGAGGCACCTCCCGAAGGGGAAGGAACCATCTTTGAGGAGCTGATCATCCAGTATTCCAAGCTCGCATCTCGAGCAGAAGACATACTCGTCAGCCACGCGTGCAGCGAGATCGAAGGTCTGCTGAAGCCACATATCCAGGCCATCATAACGTAAGTACCGACCCGCCCAAGTCTCCGAACGTGTCCCTGAACAGCTCTCAAGGCCAAAGGACGGATCCCAGCAACACGAAGACACAGACAACACCACCGTGCCGCCTACACTCCTGCCCGCCGTCGCGCTCCTCTCCTCCATCCTCAAGCTACTGCAGAGCGTCCTCCCCCCGGCGACGACCACGCGCGTGTACCGGCGCATCGCCGCGCGCCTCGCCGAGCACATTCTCCAGCGCGAGGTCCTGTACCGCCCGAGCCTGACGCGCGGCCAGCACCGCACGCTGCCCCGCGCGCAGACGCACGCGCTGCACGCCGAGTGCGAGCTGTGGGCGGAGACGTGCCTCGTCGCGCTGCGCACGACGCGCGCGCGCGCGGAGGCGCCGTGGGGGAAGCTGCTGGTCGCGGGGCGTCTGCTCGATGCGGACGACGCGAGTTTCGGGCGCGTTGAGAAGGCGTTGTATGGGGAGGCGGACGCGCTGAAGGAGGCGATTGATGGGGTCACGCAGGTGGGGTCTGGGGGGTTTGAGATGGAGGAGATTCAGACGATTTTGAGGATACGTGAGGATTAGTCCTGGTCTGCTGGCTCTGCAGTGTTATGTCCCTGTTCATAGGTTCTGGCAACATTATTGGTATACATTTTTTTGAGTAAGTGTACAATATGGGGGGAAAGCGACTCTACGCCGGGTTACAGCAAGAAAGCAATGCATCAGATACGCAGAGAAAACCAAGACAAGCAGGACCCAGTTTACTTAAACCTTGTACACGATTCCATCACTAAGCATCAGCTCGTCTGCCTCCGACATGGCCTGACACACGGCCGTTGCCTCGGCGGTCCCGAAGAGCGCGTCCGTGGGCAGACCCTCGTTGATCATCTCCAGAAGATCGCGGAGGAAGATCTGCTCCTCGTCCTGCAGACGCGTGGAGAACAGGTTGGCGAGGCGACTGCGGAACAGCTGGAGCCTGCAGCAATACATGCAATGTCAGCCATCATGAGAAGCAAAAGCAACGGAACGCGCAGACGCACCTCTGCTGGCTCAGTGAACCATCGGCCGCTGGAGGGACCACCGGCGCCGCGGACGACGGCCCGTCGTCCATCGCCGCGTCCTGCGTGCTGTCCTGGCTAGCCAGCCCATTGGCCTGCGGCATGCCCATGCGCTCCGGCGCCGCGGGCTGCGTGTCCTCCTCCCCATCGGCGTCCTCGTCCTCCTCGCTCTCGTCCTCGCTGTCCTGCGAGCCGTCTTTGCCCCCGCCACCCGCCTTCGCGGTGTGCGGCTTGCGCTTCTTGCGGCGCTGGCGCCGCGCGACCTCCTTGTACAGCGCGAAGCGCATGATCTCCTCCGCCGCGATCGCGTCCTGCTGCTCGACCTTGTTCGACAGGCGCGCTTTCGCGTGCGCGGTGGACAGCCGGATGAGCGTCTCGAGCGTGCGCGCCGTGAGCGGCGCGGTCTGACAAAAATAAGACCATCAATCGAGGGAACGACAAAAGAGACGCAGGGGCCACGCACCCTCTTCTGGTTCGCCTGGCCCTCGTTCTCGTTCCGCAGGTTCGCATACACATTCACGATATAGTCCGCCGCGCCCTTGGCCAGCGCGGGCGCGGGCCGCCCCTTCGCATACTGAATATACTTCTTCACAAACGCGATACTCAGCACCTCGACCTTGGTCTGCCTGCCCCTCCTCGTGCGCGACTTGGGCTGCGTAAACCCTACGTGCAGCAGCGGATCGAACTTCTCGAACGGGCCCGCGTCCGCGCCGTCGCCGTCCGCCGCTGCCGCCGCCGCAGCGACGCCCGGGCCGTCGATCGCGAGCGGCTGTGTGAGGTTGTCTGAGACGGGCGTGCCGTCCTCGACTCCGGGCGGGACGTAGCGGTGCATGCGGAGGACGTGGTCTGCGATCTGCCGGTCGCGCGTCTCGTCGACGTCGTCTGTCACGATGAAGAGCAGGTCGAAACGCGAGAGGAGCGAGTCGGGCAGCGCGATGTTCTTGTGCGGGTCCTTGTGGATGTCGTACTATCGCGCCCACCATGAGCAGTGCGAAACCACTATAGAGAAATGCAAGATATTTACCTGGCCGTAGATGGGGTTGGCGGCAGCGACGACGCTGCACCGCGCGTTCAAGCTCGTGTGGATACCGGCCTTGGCGATCGTGACCGTCTGCTGCTCCATCACCTCGTGAATCGCCACCCTATCGATATCCGACATCTTGTCGAACTCGTCGATACACACCACCCCGCGGTCCGCAAGCACCATCGCGCCCGCCTCGAGCCGCCGCTCGCCCGTATCGCGATCCGTCGTCACCGCCGCCGTCAGACCCACGCCGGAGCTCCCGCGGCCCGTCGTCGCGATCGCGAGCGGCGCCGTGCCCAGGATGAAGCGCAGCATCTGCGACTTGGCGGTGGACGGGTCGCCGACCATGAGCATGTTGATGTCGCCGCGGATGTGCGTCCCGTTCGGCAGGTTCTTCTCCGCGCCGCCGAGGAGCAGGAGCAGGACGGCCTCTTTGATCTTGTCGTGTCCGAAGATGGACGGCGCGAGCGACTTGGAGAGGAGCGAGAAGATGTCGGCGCGCTTTGCGAGCTGGTTGATCTGCCGAATGTCGGTGTCTGTGATCGGCGTCTGTGCGATTCCGCCGCCGATTTTGGACGAGAGGAGGTTGATGTTGTTGGCGAGGATGAGGGACCTGCGCGATGCAGCGGGGGGTGAGTGAGCGAGCGTGAAAAGACGCGTTTAGAGCTGCTTGTACGCACTTGAAAGCACCGCTGCCGCCGCCGCCCACGCTGCGGAACAGACCGACGAGCTGCACCCGGTCACCGGGCTTACACTTGTCCACCAGATCATCGTCCAGGATAATATCAGTGCTCCGCGGCAGCTGCCCCGCCGGCGCACGCTCCGGCATCTCCTGGATACTTATCCGCTGGTGGTCGCGGAACGTGCACAGCCCATACTCGATCTGGAGCGCGCGCCCCTCGTCGTCCGTCTGCGGCGTGACGTTCGACGTCGGGGGCAGGTTGGACGTCGACGACGTCGCGTCGCGGTACTCGCGCGAGTGGAACATGCTCGTCTCGTCGCAGTAGTGCACCGACTTGAGCAGCTTCGGGCGCACGAGCGAGCACCGCGTGATGATGCCCTCGAGCGAGATCATCCTGCCCAGGTGCTCCGACTTGAGCGTGCGCGGGCTCACATGGTGGTCGCCGAACGAGCCGCTGAAGCCGACGCGGTAGTTCTTGCTGGAGGGGTCGTGCTTGTCGGGGTCGTGCACTTGCTTCACTATCTCGGAAAGGGCGTCGTCGAACGCGGGGAGAAAGTCACCCGGCTGCTTGAGGAGGCCATCTGCGTATTCGCGGTTGTAGTCGCGGAGGTCGTCGATGTTGATGACGAGGCGAGTCTGATCTGTGCGGAGGAGGCGGGCGATGTCGTCTCTGTAGTTGTACACTGCTGATTCGGAAATGAGAAACTCTTCGAATATACGCGTGCGATCTCGCATGAGATCATCTTGGGGAACGGGCTCATCGAGCATGGACATGGTAGTGAGGGGAGGAGGGAGGGAGGAGGACGCGGTTGGGAAAAAACACGCGACGCGACACTCATTGAAACGCTCCAGTCGCGTGAGTGGCTCATTGTCTCACGGGTCATGACATATCGGCCTACTGTTACTTCTGGGCAGACACACGACATGCAGTCGAGGACAGATCAATGTACTCATTGAAAAGCAAGAAAAGGGCAACAGGTCACTCGAGACTAGTACCCTTTTCTAAATACCAAGAAAAGGATGCCAACGAAAGATACAACGAAAAATGGCTACCTATGTCAATGCCAGTCAGAATGCACTTGAAAGCGAATAATCAATAATGCGGCTGCAGTCCAGACGGATATATCCATAGACCAAGCCAACAAGATGTTGCGAGTGAATATGGCGGGTGGGGTGTCGGGTGGAATGGGATGGGATGGGAGAACGCATATACAATTTGGATACACTGGGGAGACAGTTGGCAAAATAGCGTGCAGCCCACCCAGGTCAGATTGAGTAAGATAAAAAAGAGGGTTGATGTGGGTATGGGTGGGCGCAGTGGTGATGTAGAAGTAAGTATACTGCAGATGGCGCTATCCAATAGTGGATCGTGGGCGCAAACTAGGACGGAACTCGGCGAACAGGGTAAACTTTGTGCGTCTGGCCGGGAGAGAGCTGGTGCGCAGCGTCGGAAATAACAGAATACCGCAAGGAGGGCAGAAGATATGCGGCGTTAGCACCTTGTGATGTGGTGTCGGGCGAAAGGGGGAGGGAGGGGGACTCACGATGTGTGGTTGTCGATAGCGACATACGACTGGTACGTCATCTACCAGTCGGGACCACCTGGGCCACCTCCTCCGCCCCAGTTGTCGGTCTTGGGACCGGCACGGTCCTGGTTCTACGAGGGGAAGGAATAAAAGTTTAAGCTTTGAATGGTTCATTGGCATCAAGGCACTCGGCTTACATCGAGGCGTGGCAACTGTGTAAAAGGGAAACGGTGGGTGAGCGATAAGTCGGTTGAGAGAGACGCGGTGATATACGCACGGGTGCGGGTGCAGCAGACACGAAGGCGACGGCTGCGAGGACGACTGCGAGGATGAACTTTGTTGTGTACATTGTACTGTGTGCGCTCAGGTCGGGGAGGAAAAGGAAGCGTGGTGGGGAATGGGAGGGACGATGTTAAATAGCTATAAGGAAGGGAACGAATCCGGTACGCTGGGCACGCGCTCCAGGCACAAGAATCGGGCCCCGCTTATAATAAATGATACAAAACAGTAGCATCCTCGCCTCGACGTCAACATCCCATTCCGGCCTCTGGATCCCTCCCCCTGGCCCGCTCCCTTCTCGCCTCCTCCACCCCATCTCAGTCACCTCATCACCCGTCGACCCCCCAACCCTCCGAGCCGAACACAGCCTGGCCCTCGCACGAAACTCGCGCACTCTCGCTCAGACTCGGTGACGCCCGGCAGCAGACGAGTCCCCACCCGACAACGCACTCGATAAGCTGGCAAGACGTCACCGGACTGCCGGTACCTGGCCACGCCCTCACATATGTGTGACTCCCAGTTAACTGTGCCCGCCCACCCCATTCTATGCACAAGAAAATGCGCAGCAGCACGCCAGCGTGCCTATCTTTGCACAACGCCGCGCTGGCCAGCCACTCACATTCTCCATCCAGCCCCACCTGTGAATCTCATCATCCCGCCATCGTTCCCATGATCCCTTGTCATCTGATCCTCCGTGAACGCATCACACTTATCCCATCACGCATATATACCTACCACACCCATATACAACGCAGCATTTCATGTCACCGCGACGCACCACCAGCTGAATCCCGGTTTCATATAACGTGTTCGCAACGCCCCAGCAGCGGTTCTAATCTTGTTATCGCCTGCATTCCATCCGGGACACAGCGCGCCACGGAATTCATTGTCCCAACCTTGTTGACGCCGTTTGACGCCGTCCAAACATAAACGTAAACTCAGCGCCCCGTTCATTTTCTGCTGACAAGTTCAGTGGCTCCTCGGCACGGAACCTTATGCTTAAGCTTATCGTTGGTGGAGTTGCCCAACGCCTCACCGCAAGCTTGTCACCCATCAGCCCAGAGCCTACAAGTGTAGAAGCACATGCGTGATGTCATTAAGCGCGAACGATTCGCAGTGTAATTTGCAAAGATGTGTGTGTGTAGTACAATACAGTTGGTCTAATCCTGTAAACGTCGAAGAAGATCACCGTCAGCATGCAGACATACGACTGGAGCCCAGAAATACCACAACGTACCCAGAGCTTGATCAACCCGTCCCACGAAGCCGTCACGACTTTGCTCTATAAAAAATACAACCCGTGAGCAAACCCAGGAATAAACAACACCAAAATAAAACGAAAACGCACCGACTCGTGCGGGAGCCACTCGTGCGCGATGACGACCTTGTTGTGCGCCTTGAGCCGCGACTTGATGCGCCCCGTCTTCCAGTCCCAGAACACGACGCTGCCCTCGCTGTCCCCGCTGCTGATCCACTTCCCGTCGGGCGAGAACCCGACCTGGCACGCGTACCCCGCCACAGAGTGCCCCGCGAACCGCTTCTTGCGGTTCTGCCGGAAGTTGTCTGTGCTGTAGATCAGGATCTGGTTGTCGAGCGACTGCGCGGCGAAGTATTTTTCTGCGCGGGGCAATCAGGCGTTCAGAAATAAGGTATGGGTGGGAAAGGATCCACAGTGGGGGAGTGGTAGAGTTGCGTTCATTCGAGGAGAAAAAGAGGTTAGATTGGCGATGCATCACGGGGCGGGGTAAATATACGCACTGGAGGGGTGCAGCGTCACAGCGGGCATCGAGTGCATGTGCGGCTCCGCGATGTACTTGATGACGACGGGAATGTCGTAGTCCCACGCGCGAATAGTCTTGTCGTCTGACGTCGTCACGAACCGTCGGTTCTCATCGACGAATGTGATCGTGTTCACAGGCCCGAGGTGCTGGTCGTATTCTTGCGTGATCTCCCCAGAGTCCATATCGTACTAGCATCGGGTGTTGAGCACATTCTTAGCACGGTTAAATTTGTGCTAACGCCTACCTGTATGATTTTCTTGTCCGACATGCCGGCGAGGAAGATGTGCTGCTTGTCCTCGTCCGGGTGGAACCGAATGACATACGGCGTCTTCCCGTTGCTGAAGCGCTTGATGCACTGGCCCGTCTCCGTGTCCCACAGCTTCATCTGCCGATCATAGCCGCACGACAAGAACCTGCGCCCATCGTTTGAAAACGTAACGTCCTTGACGGCCTGCGTGTGCCCGTGGAACGTACGGAGGCAGTTGCCATGAGTGTACACGTCCCAGAGCTGCAGCACGGAATTAGCATACGTGCGCGCGGAACCGCAACAAAAGCGCGTTTCATTCAATTGACGCTCACCTTGATTTTGGTGTCCATCGACCCGCTGAGCAGAAGGTGCCCCGTATCGGGGAAGAGCCGGATGACGGACACGCCCTGGGTGTGGCCCGTCCATGTGTGGATGCACACCTTGGGGATGAACGTCTCCTGCGAGCCCGGCTCGGCCGTGAGGTTCGGCGCCTCGGCGACCGGGGGGTGCATGTACGTCCGGCCCTGGTAGTCGGTCATAGACTTGCCATGGAAGACGGACGACTCCTGGCCCACGCCCCCGCGCTTGGGCTTGGCCCGCCTCCGCTGGACCTGGGGCCCCGGCTCCTCCTCCTCCTCTTCTTCCTCTTCTTCTTCTTCTGCCTCTGCCTCTGCGTTCGCGTCCGCACCGGGGATCGTGCCCTGCTTCTCGTCGCCATCCCACGATGCCCACGGGCCCACATAGGCGCCGTCGCCATCGACAATATCCACATCGCCCTTCTTCTGCCGTTTTCGCTTCAGATCCTTCTTTTCGGCATTGGACGTGCGGATGGAGGTGATGGTGGCGAACCCGTTTTGCTGTGCTTTTTCAGCGGAGCCGAGGATGGCGGGGGCGCTGGGGTCGATGGAGGGGTTGACGGAGTAGCCGAGGATGGCGTGGGTGAGGTGCTGCTCCTTGAAGGCGTTGTCGTCCATGGACTGCTCCTCGACGTGGCCCGCGAGCGCGTTCTGGTTCACGAAGCGATTGCGGTCGCCAAAGGGGTTGTCGGGGCCCTGTATTGGGAGGAGCATGTCCTGGTAGGGGATGTTGACGTTCATCTGGGTGTCTGTGGGCCGGATGACCAGCGAGGTCTGGTTGAGCGGGTCCTGCGCACATCGAACATGGTTTAGCACAAGTACAATGTAGCTGTTGTACGACATACCTCGGAGAGCACATGAGGGGCCGAGTCTGTTACTGTTGTGGGAATGTACTCTGTGCGCTGCTTCTTTGTTGTGGGCAGCTTTGAGAGGCTGAAGGCATCCTTTGCCGCATCCTCGTCTGAAGAGTATTCTGGAAGGAGAGACATGTTGTGGAGGGAGTGGTGGCCGGTTTGAGCGCGTGTAAGTCGCGGAAGGAGGAGCACGTGAGAATGTTACGTACATAGGGGCATCAAGGGATACGGTGTGTGAGAAGGTCTTGTCCGCCGAGTGACAGCCCAAGCCCAGTCCATTGCTGGTCGCAACACAACTATCCGCTGTCCTCCCATCCTCCTCTTCTCCACCACACTCCTCAGGGGACGCGACCACACCATGGAACGCAGCGCCGGCAGACCGTGGACGGCCAACGAAGACGACCTACTCGTACAGGCAGTCGCTCTCCACGGCGAATCAGACAACTGGAAGGCCATCGCTCGTGCAGTGCCTGGTCGCACCAATAAGGCATGCAGAAAGGTCTGTCCCCGCGACAACCCCGCCGGCCCCTCCAGCTCAAATACTTCTTTCCAGCGCTGGTTACACTCCCTCTCTCCCAACATTAGAAAATCGGCGTGGACCCCAGAGGAGGACAGGGTTCTGCTCGACCTCTACAAAATCCACCACACCAAGTGGTCCGTCATAGCCCGCCACATTCCCGGTCGCACAGATGATGCCTGCTCCAAACGCTATCGCGAGGCTCTTGACCCCTCTCTCAAACGCGACGAGTGGACCCAGGAAGAGGACGATAAGCTCGCCGAAGCCTTCCTTCGCCTCGGTGGTCGCTGGGGCGTCGTTGGCCAAGAGCTTCAGCGAAGCGGTCTCGCTTGCCGTAACAGGTGCTTTCCCTCGCTTTCGCCTATAATAATAGCACCCGCCTGATGCTAATGCCCTCTCCCCTTCCCTTCGCGCCCATAGGTGGAGGCTCCTCGAGCGCAAGCGTTCAACCGCCATGTCCGCCTCCACTGACCAACGCGTCCAGCAGCCCCTCCCTTCGTCGCTGCCCCCCAGCGAGGCGCCAAGCCCCTTGGTCGAGTACCAGCCTGCTCCATGGTCCCACACTCCCGTCTACTCTCAAACGCCGCAGTGGGACATTCCATCGATCGACGACACCACCCTCCGGCACAGTTTTCAAAACACTGGTGCTCCACTTGCCACCGATGTCTCGTTCCAGTACTCATCTTCGTCCCTGAGCTCTGCGCTGTCTTCGCCACATCCCTCCTCGTCCGACTTTGGCGCTGGCCCCAGTACTCACCAACATCAGCAACACGAACATCACTCGTCGCAGCGGCAACAACCTTTGACTGTTACTCTGCCAGGCTACAACACCGATCATCGCACTCCTGACGCTGCTCACCAGGGGTACTCGCTGCACTTTGACTATCACTCGGACTTCTCTACACCGAGCACGCCTGCTGTAACTGACAACCTGTCGTACCAGCAACAACAGCTCCATGTCGGGCAGTCTAACGAGGTCACCCTGCCGAGCCCTGCGAATTCGCACTTTGATTCGTACATACCCCAGCCTCAGACCCAGGAGCACGTCTCTAGTCACTCGTACTATACCCCTCAGGCCGAGCATGTCCAGAATGCGCCAACCCCTCAGCATCAACTACCTCAGGCCTCGACGCGTCCAGAGGGCGATATGATGCACTTCTCTGGCTCCCAGCAGAGTCACTCGCAGATGAACATGCCCCACTTGCACAGTGCTCATGATCACTCTGGCCACTCTAGTCACTCGGTGTACCTGACCCCTCAGTCCCAATATGAGCATCAGAACAATGTCGATGTCTCGGCGCTTCATCAAGGCCCCTACTACCATGGTGGTCAAGCTCCTAATCGCGCTTCTCAGCAGCCGATGCCAGAGCGCGCGCAGTCTGCTACCCCGTGTGGCGAACAGCAGCAACAGCAGGCTGGGACGAAGCCCGGGTTTTACCCACCCATTCCCCCGGTCCAGATTCGCAACTCGGCAAACTTCCCTGTTCACAGGACGTACATTCATCCCAGCGAGCGTGCACTTTCTCGCGAGGCGGGCGCCCACCGGACGTATATGCAACCAGGCGAACGGCAGAACTCGTACAACTCGGCATCGCTAGCTCAGAACGGGCAGAGAGCTGCCGGCGCTGGGAGTCCGTATCCTGGCTACATGCGGGGCTCGTCTTCTTCGTCTTCGATGGCACCGCCCCCCACGCCAAAGTCTGAGTCCGGCTCCACGTCTCAGTTGGAACAAGGCGGGGCCGCGTCCTCGGACACACAGCCCGACGGAGGCTTCCCTGGTGCGGCGGGCGACTACCCTCGTGGCGGACCGAGGCCAAGGCCCCGGCCAATGGGCAACCGGCGCCGACCGGATCTTCAGGCACCGCTGCGGCTTTCTTCGGATCTGCCCGCGACCAATGAGTGAGTGGTCATGATGTTGTCATCTGTTCACCCTGCCTAATGCAGACGACCCCCCTTTTCTGTCTCACCTGCGCGGCATAGTCCGAACGTCAAACCTTATGCGTGCGGTCATGAGACGTGTTGGCCCGCGGAGGCCAAGCAGAGCTCGCACATGTTCCGCACGTCCCGCGGCCTCTCGGACCACAACAAGGCGGCCCACCCCGACGACGCTGGCGGTGACCGTCCGTATCGATGCGGTCTCGAAGGATGCGGCAAGTCATGGAAGGTGAGCGTCTTACTCCACATTCTTGCGCTGTCGATCAGCACGTACCTGGACGACGCTAACCGGGTTTATTTCCCAAAAAATAGAGCATCAATGGGCTCCAGTACCATTTGCAAATGTGCGTGTGTTTTGCATTCAATTCACCCCCATCGCCATTGCCGAACTCTAACCTTGGCTTGATTTGACAGTTCGAAGGCGCACTTCCAGCACGCCATCTCCACGACGATCATGCGCACGTCGTTCAACGCTAGCGTCGAAGCGGCCCAGAGTTCCGCTAGCAGCGGCGGCGGCGGCTCGCCGGAGGACGGCGAGGATAAGGGCAAGAAGCAGTATGTGTGTCCGCACGATAACTGCTTCAATCGGTACAAGCAGCTCAGCGGTCTGCGGTACCATCTTGCTCATGTACGTAATAACGTCGCCTTTTGCGTTTTGCCAAGCCGCATCTCACGCTCGCGCTCGCAGGGCCACCCCGTGGACATGCCTGTGCAGCTCGATCTCGTCCCGCCTGCGCTCTCTCGCCGGCTGAACGAGAAGCTGCAGGCTAGCAGCGGCCGGGCGGCGGCGCCCCGTCTTGCTATAGAGGCGGTGTGCGACGACTTGTGTTGCTGATCGATCGCCGCCTTGTTCGTCCTCTGGATTCTGTCGTCCTGGAAGGTCTCGTTTATCTTATCGTCCAACACTGGCCGTTAATTGGCATCGCACGCCGCGCTCCCCCCACCCCCGTTTATCGATTATCATTCGTGCTTTTGCTTCCTCTGTTGTCTGCATCGGCTTCCTCTCCTTGTACATGCATTGCCTGCGCGGCGAGGCCTAATAGCCGCCGCTGTTCACTCCTTGTCTGCTCCACCCCATCTTCGCCCGGCTTGACCTCTTGCACCCCGTGTAACTTGGCCGTTCTGCGTATTTCTCTTGTTTGTTTGTCTTATCTTATCTTTCTCTGTCCTTTTCTTTTGGCACTGGCAGCTCCACTACACAACACGGCCTTTATCCTTATTATAATACCACTCCGGACTTCGTTCGTACATACTTGGGTTGCATTTTTGATCTGACGCAACGGCATTCCACACTCCATATTCATTCGCATGTTCATTTTTCCTCCTCTCGTGCTCTCCTCTCGGTGTACATTATCATTCAGCCTACCTAGACTGCTTATTTGATCCCTCGGATTCGTCCCTCCCCAGCTGGATCTCAACCCATTTTTGGTCATTCGTGGATGCTCGTATTGTTATTACCGTATCACAGATTGTAGACCACCCGTTTTATACCAAAGTGAGAATAAATCACGTTTTGTCTCGTAATGTAAACACTGGGACAGGTTTGAGTGTCTTTTCCGTCGAATATGCAAAAAGCGAGCTGGAAATATCCTGCATCCTCAACATGGTCCACTGATTACTTGATTTTAGTATGTTCTCAAGATGATTTCTGGAAAGACATTCAACGTCCTCGGCGTTTACGCTGTCTATCATCTGCCACCTGCACCTCCCGCACCTCCTGCGCCTCCTGCGCCTCCAAACTGGTTTGCGCTGTTGATTATTTCAGACATCAGTGACTCTAGTTAGGGCACGAGGGATTCTAGGCGACTCACAGATCCCGGAGACTCGGGTCCGCCATGATCTCCTGCATCGACGGCATCGATCCGCCAGACTGGACGCGGTTCATCTGTGCGTCAAATAAAGCATAGTTGTCAGTGGCTGTTTCTCAATCGAGCTTCAACACATTGTATATTGCACTGACCATGTTCGCGACCGCGGGGTTCTGCATGAGGCGGTCCAGGCCGCCGCCGGCCATCATCTGCTGCGCCATCTGCATCATCATCGGGTTGTTCATCATACTCGCGATGTCGGGCATGCCCCCGCCCGCGCCGCCTGCGCCTGCACCACCGCCCATGCCGCGCAGCATGTCGGCCATGCCTGAGAGATCTGGCATGCCGCCTGCACCTGCGCCTGCGCCTGCGCCTGCGCCGGCACCGCGCGCGGAGGCGGTGTCGGGCACGAGAGGCGGCAGGCTGTCGTCGTCGTCGTCATTGTTTTCTGAGGTGATGTGGTCTTCAGCGCTCTTCAGGCCGGACTTGAGGTTCGCGTTTGTGGGGTCGAGCTCAACGCCGCGGCGGAAGGAGGCGGCGGCGGCCTTGTAGTCGCCGAGCGTGTAGTGTGCGTGTCTGTGTGCAATCACAAACAGGGGTCAGTGAGCGCACGAACGATCAAGATCGTACAGGGAGGAGATATCGCGTACCCCAGACGCGAGTACGCCTTGACGAACGACGGGTCGACCTCGATCGCCTTCTCGGCGTCGAGCACAGCAGAGGCGTGGTCACCCTTGCTCGCGTACGCGGCTGCGCGATTCGAGTAGTAGACCGGGTTGGCGCCGTCGAGCTCGATGGCCTGGGTGTACGACTGGATGGCCTGATCGTGGCGCTTGCCCGTCATATGCGTGTTGCCCTCCGTCTTGCGCTTCTCGGCCTCTGCCTTGTCGGCGGCGGATGCAGCGCGCGGCGAGGGGGAGGCGGCAGCTGCGGAGGGGACGGCGGCTGCACCACCGGCTGACGGCCCGCTGCCGACCTTGTCGCGCGTCTTGAGGAAGACATCAAAGATGGTCTGCAGCTTGGCGGGCTTGATGCTCAGCCGCTCGCGCTGGGCGTCGTCTGCGTGATCAACGCCAAAGGCCTCGCCGATGCACTGTACTAGAATAACGGCGAGGTGGGGAAAGATCAGGATGGGGGCGAAGGGTAGACAGAGAGATGGTGAGGCGCACTGGCGACGTCGAGACTCTCCTTGTCGTCCTGCTTGACCGTGCCATCCGCGACGGAGTCGTTGAGGAAGTCGAGGATGGCGAGGACGAGCTGCTGTTTCCTGTCTGCCATCTGATATTTGACTTCTATAATACAGTAGCAAGAAAGATAACAAATATTCTAACAAGGAAAGAAAGGAGCGGAAGCAAACATGCACCAACAAAGAAGTCGACGCGTGGTTTGCTGTTTCTTGTTGAGGCGCGCGTCGTCGTCGGCCACTCGCAACTCGCCATGTCCCTCACCTGCTCCATCTCCGGAGAGCCCCCCCAGGACCCCGTCGTCTCCACCAAGACCGGCCACGTCTACGAGCGTCGTCTCATCCTCAAGTATCTCGCAGACAACGGCACTGACCCAGTCAGCGGAGAGAAGCTCGAGGAGGCGGACCTCATCAGCATTAAAGCTAGTGCGTTGCATACATTTTCCTCGTGAACCGGGAGGTACTTATGGTTTTGTTCAGGTGCAAAAGCTGCCGCCCCACGACCACCGACTGCGACGTCCATACCCGCTCTTCTCCACACGTTCCAAAATGAGTGGGACGCCCTCGTCCTTGAAATGTCTAACCTCAGGCAGCAAAATAACTCTCTTCGCCAAGAGCTGAGCTATGCTCTATACGCTCAGGACGCTGCCAACCGTGTCGTCGCTCGTCTCATCCGCGAACGCGATTCCTCGAGAGAGTACGTCCAGTTCTTGCGCATGTGGACGTGTAACTTATTTTTTCGTTCACTAGGGCTTTGTCAAACGTCCAGGCATCCATGGGCATTACTCCTGCACCCGCTGGCGGTGATGTTGAGATGGCTGAGGAGAACGGAGCACAGGAAGGACTTCCCAAGGAGATTGTCGACCAGATGAACGAGACTCAGGCTGCCCTCTCCGCGGCACGCAAGAAGCGCAAGGCTCCCGCAGGCTGGGCCACTCCCGCAGAGGTCAAGACCTTCACTGCGATTCACACCATCCCCTCCCTTCACTCTGCCTCGCCCGCCGGTATCAACTCGCTTGCTGTCTCGTCCGCCAACCCTTCGCAGTTCTTGACTGGGGGCAACGACAAGATTGTCCAGCTCTATGACCGCAGCACGGACAAGGTCCTTGCTTCCCTCAAGGGACACACCAAGAAGGTCAACCACGTCAGCTTCCGCGAGAAGGAGGGTGACAACACCCTCATCCTCTCCGCAGGCGCCGACAAGGTCGCCAAGATCTGGTCGCACGACTCCGCCTCGGGCGAGTTCCTCCCCAAGGCGACCATCCGTTTGCACAAGGGCGAGCTCACCGGCCTCGCCGTGCACCCAACGTCGACCGTCGCCATCCTCGGCTCGGCCGATAAAACCTACTCGCTACACGAGCTCACCAACTTCACGCAGATCTACCAGTCCTCGCCGTTCGACGACCCCTTCAGCTCGCTCGCTGTCCACCCCGACGGCGCGCTGCTCGCCCTCGGCACGGCCAACTCCAAGATCCAGATCTGCGACGTCAGGACGGGCTCCGTCGCCGCGACGATCAGCCCGCCGGACGTGGAGACGCCGTTCGCGGTGAACTCGCTCTCGTTCTCCGAGAACGGCTACCACCTCCTCGCGCCGGACAGCACGTCCTCGGTCGCGATCTGGGACCTGCGCAAGATGAAGGCGGCGCACAGCATCGCGCTCGGCGACGGCTTCAAGATCGGGCGCGTCGCGTACGACTACAGCGCGCAGTTCCTCGGCGTCGCGGGCTCCGAGGGCGTGCGCCTGTTTGCGCACAAGACGTGGGACGAGCTCGCGCGCTTCGAGGAGGCGGGCGATGTGTCGTCGATCGTGTTTGGCGCGCAGGGCAAGGAGGTGTGGGGAACGAGCGGGCGCGAGGTCAGGATCTGGGGGCTGCCGCAGTAGATGTTGTTGATATCTTGTGTTTTGCATACGGTATCTCCCTGTTCGTCTTTGTGCTCAAATCTCGCGCATCGTCGCAATGCTAGCCATAATTCCGCTGTCGTATTTCTTGAGCGGAAGAAAAGAAAAATCTTTCCGCGAGGGCTAAGTCAAACAGCGGCTCTCATGTCTTTGCTTTTATGGTGAAATCTCCACTTAAGACTTCTCCGTCCACAGATGTTCGAGTTTGCATGGTTTCAAATTTCTTAAGATCGCTCATTTTGTCTGTCGATGATGTTTCATTGGGTATGTAGTCGGTACAACAAACAATAGCAGGTAAGATGCGTGAAAGAAAATGCGTCGCGGAACCGAAATGGAATAACGTAAAACGGTTTGATCGTCAAAAAGGTATTCAGTAAAGAATGAAAGATATAAGAAAAGGGGGGTGTATGCATCCAAAACATACAGCTCGGTATCTCCGTCAAGGACAGGTCGTGCGGTCGGTGCATAGTCAAGAAAGGGGGTGGGGATATCACTATAAGGGTTTCATCATCATCGTCTCGTCGATCGTGCGTGTGAAGTAGGATGTAGGGGAGGGACCCGTCGTCTAGAGATACAAGTGGGGTGTGTTTTAACCAGTTTGCGCAGGAGGTAACCAAGAGAGAAATAGGAAAGAAAGATAGAAAGAAAGAAAAAAGTCCGCGTGCGTGCCAGCCCGATCCTTATGACCACGAGCCGGGACCAAACGTCCCGTTCACAGGCGGCATGAGCAGCGGCAGGCCCATCACGTCCGCCGTCGTCTGCCAAAAGTCGTTGCCCCACCAGGACAGATTCACCCCGCCCTTGGGGAACTGCAAACAGAAGAAGATCACGATCATGCTGATCGCGACGCCCGCGTCCAGCCCCGCCGAGAGAATATAGTTGTACCGCATCCACCAGCGGAAGTGGTACCGGCGCATGAACCACTGGAAGAAGAACCCGACGGCGACCCACGACGAGTAGTTGATGCCCGTCGCGGGCGGGAGCGCGCCGATGCCCGCGAAGAAGATCGGGATGTTCACGTAGCGCCAGTACGAGAGCGGGTAGCGCCGCGCGAGGTAGTAGAACGGGATGGGCAGCAGCGCGCCGATCAGGAAGAAGAACAGCAGCGCGTTGAACATGCTCCCTGGGCTGAACAGCCGGCGCGGCCCGATTCCACCCCAGAGCAGCGAGGACGTTGCGAAGACGCCGGTCGAGGGGCAGGAGAAGCCTTGCGGCTGGTCGAGCGCGCACATGTCCACGATGTTGCTGAACATCCAGTTCTGCACCAGGATGACGACGACGCTGCTCAGGCAGGCCGCGACGACCTGTGCAACGTACATGAGGCGCGGTGGGATCTTCATGTAGTGGCCGAGCTTCAAGTCTCCGCTGAAGCCGACGGCCTGGTTGGTGCCAATGTACGCGATCGCCTTGAAGATCATGACGGCGACGGGGCGTCCAGGGAGGACGTAACCACCGATCATCTCGTGCATGACCTGGAGAGCGATCTGCTGGTTGGTGATGGCCTGGATCATGCCGACGGGGACTGAGAGGAGGGCGGCGATGACGAAGGCGAGGATGGCACCCCAGATGGGCAGCTCCGTAGGGAAGATCTCGATGGTGACGAAGAGGAGAATGAACATGACGGCGCCGAGGGCAGCGTATCACCACTGAGGGACCTCAGCGTAGGACTGCATGAGGCGGGAATGCACGTCGCGCTCGTCCTTGAGGCCATAACGGACACGTCTCATGATATCCTTGCGGTACCAAACTATGGAAAGGTCAGAAAACGGAAGTAAGAGAGAGATGCAAGGATCACGTACGGAAAGTGTGCACAACGACAGACGAAAACGCGGCAAAAGCAACGCCATAAGCGACGGCCAGCGTAGCCGAGATAAAGACGGGCGAGTAACCTATGTACTTGGCCTCGTCAAACTGGTTGTTGGTGATGATCCTAGTGACATCATAAGGAAGGCCGGTGTTGTCGAACGCCTGGTACGACGACATCGGGAGGTACTTCATGTACCACGAGTTAGTATCTACACAGAGGTCAGAACACCGATCGGCAGACTAGTGGGTGAGCAACGTACAATACAAGACTGGGGCAATAATCCAAACGCAAATAACGAGACCAGCACCAGTGTTGGCCTCTGACCACCACTATACGGCAATATAAGCAATAGCCTCGCACAAAGAAGCAAAGGCACTTACAGGTGAAACAAGCGGATTGCTGATATACGCGATCTGGGACCAGTCAAAGGTCAGGAGACCCATGCCGAGACCAGAGCTCGTGCCGAAGAGCTGGTTGACGACGATGTTGTTCGGGGCAATCCAGCACGCCCAGTTGAACACGCTGAGGCCGGTCCAGAGGAACCCGGGGAACCAGTACCACAGGAAGCTGCCGAGGACAGCGAACCCAAAGAACTTCTCCCTGGAGATGTGCTTGTTCTCCTTCTTGCCGTAGTTCTGGTGGAGCGTATTGAACAGCGCGCAGTTGACGAGGGCGCCGGGCCAGATCATCGAACTCGGATACACGAGCAGCCGGCGGAGGAGACCACCGAGCGAGAAACCGAGCAGCTGCGTGGAGAGGGTGAGGAAGATTTGGTACGTTAGGCTGGGGGTCTGGTTGTAGAAGATCCTCTGGGTGGCGACGATATCCGTGGCGTAAGCACCGCTAACGACGACGTTGGCCATAACAGTGACAAGGACGTGCTCCTTGATGTTGAACGGGCCGGGGTTGAACGACCACGTGTAGCCGAGGGTCGTGAAGCGGGTCATCGGGAGAACGCGCTCCATGAGCCTACCGATAGGCAGAGCGGTCAACTGAGCGACGATGCCAGTGATGATGACGGACGGGTCTACGGCAACGTAAGCATCGCGACAATTTGGTTGGCCATGAAAACTTACATCGCATAGAGAAGAACTGGTTCAAACCAGAGATGATGACAGTGTAGAACAGACCGATGACCCACATGCGGAATGTGTTGACCGGCATGCAAGGGTCGTCGGTGCTGGACACTGCGGCACGGACCTCGGGATAAGGAGACTCGCTAAAACACGTCGGTCAGTGTGAGGTAAAGAAGGCTAGACGACAAGACACGCACTCATCATATTCGAAGTTTGAAGGCGAATCAGTGATCCCCGAAGCAGTGGAGAACCTCGTCGAGTCGACGCGAGATTCGGTATCATAATCCGAGCTGAACTTCTTCTTGCCCTCGCCGAGCTCATAGACGTCGGTGCTCGAGCCCGAGGTCGAAGGAGAGGAGGGGACGTTGGTGTAGTTCCAGTTGGGGTCGTTAAGATGCTCCATGAAGAAGTCGACATCTTCGGGCACGTCAGGGACCCTGCGTGCCCGCAACTCGGAGAAGTTGGTGTTGGTCGCGCTGGAGTAGGGAGGCGTCTCCATGTCGAAGACGGGTTCTTGTCGTCGAGGGAGTGGAGAGAGTATAGCAGCGACGACGGCGATGCGCGACTGGAGCGCCGGGAGTGGACGAACCACGAGGGAAGGGGGCGGGGAGGAGGAGAGAGGGAGGGAATTTTTGGGATTGGACAGATCGAGGCGGAGTGCTTTAAAGTGTGTCGGCTAGAGTCTCGAGCGTTGGACGATTGTTCGTCCATTCTAGCGTTGGACAGAACGGGAGCCAAGATGGCAGAGTCTGCCCTGAGGGGAGCGAGACAATTGGAAGACAATAGGCGGAATTAGTTCCGGGTCAATATGCAAGACAAAAAGCTGGGAAGTGAACCTGATGGCGGCCTTCTTGTGACGACTGATTTGGTCAGACAAAGCACTCACGAGCGTGTCTATGCGTCACTGCATTCAGTGACTAGGTGTCTCTGTGAAAAGTCAAAGCCTGCACAACTTTGACATATGTTTTACCCTAGCCCACTGTGTCGAGAAGTGGACGAGTGACGAGGCCTCAGACGTTTCCCGAGCGGTGATAGAATGGCAAGGGCGACTGTATGCATCGATCCGCCGAGGATTCAGGACAATTGAGAAGCGAAACCGAATGTTTATTGTGAGGGAGAGGGCGACACATGTGCATGAGTGACAGTCCAACTGGGACACAAAGACAATAAGCCGCCTCGGACCCTTTCGCCGAACCCACCGAAAGTCAAATCTTATCGCTCCATTTCAAACCCCGCGACCCTCTAGGGCTCGTGACTACCATTGTCATCGCATTACATAATTGCCGCCGGCAGAACTCCGGCAAGGGCTAGATGACTCTGTTCCCGAATCCATGTTCAGTCAATGCGCAATTAATTGCGTTACCTCTGTCCAGATGATAGCATTCTCTGCTTGGCCAAATACGAGTGGTGTATGACGATCAGGTCGTGATTGTCAGGCAGTGAGTAGTCACTGACAAAGTCACTGGTCCATCACGTCAAAGTACAAGCAACCCCAACGTTTCAACGTTCAGCTTACGTTCACTGCCTATCCAAAGGTTCCATCGGCCATTGCAGTTAGACTGATGATGACTTCGTTCTTCGCCCATGATCTAATATTTCCATAGAAATGCTTCTCGAACACCGCTTCAAGCACATCAGGTACAAGCACCCGGGCCGCTTGGGATTGCGTTCACACCGATAGCTCTGACCTACCCCTTCAGATAACCAGGAATACACAGTCACGAGCTTGATTGCGCCTCCACCGATACGTATGACGAACTCCAGTCACGAGTGTCGCAACACCACCGCTCGTATTAATAAGGCCTACAATGAGCAGACCTGACCAAGCCATCCAGAAGACCAGCTTCTCAGGTTCATATCATCAGGCCCAGCCATGTCCACCACCGAGACCATCAACCAGGCCAGCGAAGCCGTCTCGAGCCTCACGCTCAAGACGGGCGAACAAAAGGACCAAGAAGAATACCGTTACGCCCACCTGCTGCCGCACTTCGACCCGTCGGAGAAGTTCCCCGCGCTCACCCCGTTCGAGCACGTCGATCCGGGCTCGCGCGCGCTCAAGCACGCCGATCCGCTCGCGTTCTTGAAGAATGCGGCCCGGGTGGTCCAGCTCACGCCCAGACTCGGCACGGAGGTGCGCGGTGTGAGCTTGCTCTCGCTCGATGGCGACGGCCGTGACCAGTTGGCGCTCGAGGTGAGATTGGTTCCAGGCTTGGCTGTTATTGTCTCGACGGCTACTTGGACTTAATGAACTTACGCCGCGTAGGTTGCGAGGCGAGGGTTGATGGTGTTCAGGGACCAGCACGAATTTATAGACGCGGGCCCTGAGTCATACCTTGAGTGGGGACGTCACTTTGGAAGGTGTGTACGCACAGGCACGAAGCCTATTGTTCGACTCATCCAGTGTGCCTGTGCCCATGGTGACACCTGCTTCGTAGGCTTCATGTCCACCCCACGTCCGGCCACCCCAAGAATCATCCCGAGTTCCATCTGGTGTACAAGTGCGTTACCTCGTGGCTCAACTAATCCGAGATCACCTACTGAGACGCGAACTCGGAACGGAACACAGAGACGCGAACTCGACCTTCAACTTCGAAGTCGACGAGAGCATAACCACGACCGTCTGGCACTCGGACGTGTCCTACGAGCTGCAGCCGCCCGGGCTCACCACGTTCTTCCTGCTCTCCGTGCCGAGCACGGGCGGCGACACACTCTTCACGTCGCAGGCGTCGACGCTCCGCCGGCTCTCGGCGCCGTTCGTCGCGTTCCTGCGCACGCTCAGCGCGGTGCACTCGGGCGTTGAGCAGGCCGCCTTCTCGCGCTCGGGCAGGCGCGGCGGCGTCGTGCGCCGCGAGCCCGTCGAGCATGTCCACCCGCTCGTGAGGCGGCACCCTGTCACTGGGGAGGAGGCGCTGTATGTGAATCGGCAGTTCACGAGGCGGATCGTGGGTTTGAAGAAGGAGGAGTCGGGTAGGCCTCTGTCGGCGTCGTTGAGATTACCTTGGACTGATGAAGATTTATTCCGCGTTAGAAACACTGCTCAACTTTTTGTATGACCACGTCAGCAAGGCTGGGGACCTCCAGGCGCGCGTGAAGTGGGAGCCTGGCACCGTCGTCCTGTGGGACAACCGTGTCACCGCTCATGTGAGTGCACGTTTTCTCTGAGAGATGGTTTTGACGTGCTGACCTGTCGTGCTATCAGTCCGCCATTGTAGACTACGGCGAGCTCAAGGAGCGCCGTCACGGTCTTCGCATCACGCCCCAGGCTGAGCGGCCGATCCCCGCGCTCGAGGGCTTGGAACTCCCTACCCTGTAACTGTAAAGGGTCGAATATGTATTATAGAAGTCCTGTTACTTGTAAATGTGTGTCAAAGATGCTTGACGTCGCATTTGAGCTGAGCCAGTCTGTCGAATTGCCAAGTTCGTTGCTTCAAGTGGAAGTTGCCGCGGCGCGGAAATAGACGCGTTGAGCGCTCTAAATTTAGCGCTCATAACTTTCCCAAGTCTGCGCGTCGCTGAACACGTCTGCAACCTAATGTCACTTTCCTCTGCTTTATAGATAACAACCACTTACTGTCCTTTGTCTTGACGCCACCATGTCGTCCGAGTCGCGACTGTTGTACGTCGTGTACGCGGGTGTCGCGGTCACCGTGCTCAAGGAGATGAACACCTTTGTTATGGAGCCTTACATGGTCGGACCAAATGGCTTGAGCCCGGACAACATACTGATGAATACTCCTAGGACGAACCATTCCACATTCCTCAAGCGATAGCATACTGCAAGGGCGAATGGTCGACCTGGGATCCCAAGATAACCACCCCTCCCGGCTTGTGCGTCTCCAACTTCGCGCTCTAGATGCACACAACTCATCCCAAGCTCCATCCCCAGATACATATGGAGCGTCCTCCTGCACCGCATCTTCATGTTCCGCTGCACGATCCCCATGCTCCGCCTCACGACCACGCTGACGCTCCTCGGCCTCCCCGTCGTCGTCTCGCGCCTGCTCGCGTTCCACCAGCGCGTGCGCCCGCCCCCGCTGCTCGAGCCGCGCCCCGAGGCCCTCGCGGTCGCTTGTTTCCCCATCGCGTGGTTCTTTGGCTTCCTGTATTACACCGAGGTGCCCAGTCTCGTCGCGGTGCTCTGCACCGTCGTCGCGGCGTCGCAGAACAGGCACGGGCTCGCTGCGCTGGTACGCTTCCTTCCTACTTTTGCTCTCAATGGTGCTGTGAATCGGGCTGGTGATGATGAAGCGTTTACGCTGCCATTTGTAGCTAGGAGCCCTGAGCTGTCTCTTCCGCCAGACGAACATCGTCTGGGTGCTCTACGCGTATGCCGCGAGCCAGCTGATGCGTCTCCGCTTCAAGCGCGCCAAGGACACGACGACGAAGCTCCACGACCCACCAGCCCTCGAGGCAGGCCCGCGTGAGTACCGGCCCCCATTGCATAACCCCACCCGTTCCGAACCTCCTGCTGCTGCTGCGCTCACAGTTCACATTAATGAAACGCTGATACCTTGACGTCCTCTGCTTATTCCTGCTTTAGTCGATCTTCTCCGCTCGGTAGCGAGCGCGCCGTACGTGCTGTCCGAGCTCGCGCGGCCGCTGGTGCCGTACACGTTTGTCCTTGCCCTCTTTGGGGCCTTCGTGTGGTGGAACGGGGGCATCGTGCTGGGTGCGTGTTTGCGGGGATCTGATACACACCGCAGCGCGCTAACAGAGGCTAAATGTTCTTATGCAGGAGACAAGTCGAATCATGTGCCGGTGTTTCATGTCCCCCAGCTGTTCTACTTTGTGGCTTTCTCCACGGTGATGGGCTGGCCTGCTCTGGTGTTCGGCCAAGAGGGCGGTGGCGGGATTGCGCTGGCTCGTGAGGTGGCCAGACGCATGTTTGGGAGCAGAGGGTTCGTTGATCCACTCGGCTGCCCCAGATTCGATAGATGGCTGAACGTGTGTTACAGGAGGACACTTGTCACCGGGCTTGTCTCGGTGCTGATGGCGGTCGCAGTCCACAAGTTCACGTTTGTCTCTTCTTATGCTTGCTACCAGTCCTATGACACTTGTCTGATGAACATGTGTGTTTTAGGATTCACCACCCGTTCTTGCTATCGGACAATCGGCACTACACCTTCTACGTGTGGCGCAGGATATTCATGCTCCATCCCGTCGTGCCGTATCTGTTCATTCCTGGGTACCAGGTGTGTGCATGGGCTTGGTGGTTACGAACTGGTGAGAGCCCCCTTCTTCGGCGCCGCGCCGCGGGCGATTACTCAACCGTTTGCCCCTGATATGAACAGCGCAAGATCAGACGCTGCTGCAGACGTTGCTTTTACCTATTCTGATCGTGCCGACGCTTCTCCCGACGCCGTTGCTAGAGCCGCGGTATTTCTTGATACCGTATTTCCTGATGCGCGCGCAGGTGGTTGACATGAGCACGGTTGGGGTGGCCGTGGAAGCGGTGTGGTATGCGGCGGTCAATGGAGCGACGATGTTTGTGTTTTTGTACTGTGCACGGGAGGGCGTAGGGCGGTTCATGTGGTGAACGCGTGGTTGTAGTAGAGCGTAGGACCAAGATTTAGACTTTGTGGTGATAGTTTAAGAGGGGGAGTTTATTAATTTATGGAAGGTACTGTGACGGAGTGAAGGGGGCGCGTGTTGGGAGGGGAGGGGCGTGTGACCAAAGGGGTCGTTGTTGAAACGGGTCCCTATACATAACAAAACTGTAGCGACCGGCTACTAACCTGCCACTTACTTACATCCTACAGCTCTACCCCGACCATGCCCCCAGAAACGAGGCAGTCGTCAATGTCGGCCAAGTCGGTGACGAGGTCCACCTCTATCCGCCAGTCTATTGGCAAGGCCTTCGCCGATGTCATGAACAAGGACCGGGAACCCCATCAGACATCACCCACCGACAAGCCTCTCAAGAAACCCAGAGAATCATCTTCTGGCACCCGCCGTCTCAGCGCACTACATGCTATGCAGTCTGCCATACCACACAGCGCCACTGCTTCTTCCCGACTGGACGCTCCGGGCCCGGCTCATCCTGCAAAAGACGCTCGGGATCAGAGGGCGAAGGAGGACGGGATGATGACGGACACGGCCACCACGGCTAAGACACTTACCCGCACCTCTAGGAGGCGGTCTGCCATCCCCTCCGCGGAGAAGACCGGCCCCGGCCATGCAACCACGGACGAGGGCAAGAAGACTCCGGAGGCTCCGGCCCACCCTCCAGCACGTCGGGCATCACTCCGGCCTCGCACGTCGCAGGGCACGAGCGCGTTGCCGTTGCCCAAGTATCGCCCCAGATCTGTGCTCGCCGATGATGTCAAGGACACCGCAGCTGCGAAGAGGTCGGCGATACCCGTCAAGCCGCCTGTGCGTCGCCAGACGAGCAGCTCCGATGACGACAAGGACGAGGACAGCAGCTCCCCGGGTGCGTCCAAGGGGAAGCTGCTCGACAGCCAGGCCACCGACGACGACCATGACCACTCCCGCGACCGCAAGGGGCGCATCAGCCCTCTGTCGCACAGCACCCTTGCCGTCAAAGTCAGTCTGCCCGGGTCGGCGCCCCCGACAACGACGACGATCGACATCACGCCCACCCGCAAAGGTGGCAAGGTGTCGCCTTCGCAACCGCCAAAGTCAAAATCCAAGCTGCCGGCTACGAAGCCGCCAACACGCTCGTCTACCACGCCGTCCTCTGCGACCCCTCCCTCCACCATCGGGCGGCATGCCGCAGCAGTCCCTCGGCGGTCATCTATATCATCGGGCAGGCCCACTCCTTCACCTCATGGGTCTACCTCCAAGGCCACATCGTCCTCTTTGCTAAAGGCCAGCACTGATTCTCACAAGTCTACCCCATTGCGGAAGAGCCCGCTGCGTCAGAGCAGCCAGCCGCCCGAATCCCCGCTCGCACGCCGCTCGCGGAACGGTTCTGACTCTACTCTTGGTCCGCGGACGCCTGGTCAGTCATCTCGCGACGCCGACAGCGAAGACAGCACCGAAGCCGACGATGTCGAGCTGTTGCTGGCTCCTGTCGCCTCGCCCGACGCCCCGACGCCTTCTATTCCTCGTACCCAAACACATCGCAGAACGCGGACAGACCAGCCTGAATTCCAGACACCCACCAAAGCCACCGATGGCATGCCCCGCTCGACCAGCTACTCACATTCACCTCTAATTCTTCCCAAGGGCTCTGACCCTTCGCCGCGGCACCTACGTCCCCTTCAGGGCGTAGAGCGGGGGTCGATTCTCTCATGGGACCAGATGGCCAAGGACGCTTCTAAGCTGCTCTCGCCAGACGAGGTCGGGCACATGCTCCACGATGTCCCTGCCCCATTCACTCCCGGTCCCGCCTCGCCCATGATGACCGCCGTCCTCGGTCTCGAAAGCCCGAACCTCTGTCCTCTACCCTCTCCCGGAGACTTTGCATCGATCTCGCAGGTCCTCCTCCCAGAAGTAACACCGTCGCCAGCCGTGCACCACCAGACGTTCGACCACACGCCGAACGGCTCGCCCGGCATCGACTTGGGCACCGTCACCCGCCTGCGGCTGCAGATCGCGTTCGCCGAGAACCTAGCGAGCGAGCGGCTCGAGCGGCTGCAGGACGTCGAGGAGCAGCTGCAGCGCGCTCAGCACGCGCGCGCGGCGGAGGCGGAGGACCTCGCCGCGCAGCTGGCCGCGCTCCAGCAGCAGCTGCACGGCAGCGTCGAGGCGCGAGAGCGCCGCGAGGAGGACCACGCGGCGTACACGCTCTCGCTCGAGGACCAGCTGCGCCACGCGGAGGCGGCGCGCGACGGCGCGGTGCAGGCGGCGGTTGCGCGCGCGCAGGAGGAGGCGCGCCGGCGGATGAGGGAGACGATCGGCGGTGCGCGGGTGCGGTGGGATGCGGTGCAGGTTGCGCAGACGGCGGGGCTGCGCTGGGAGGTCGTGCGCGATAAGGCCGAGGCGGATCTCGGCGATGTTAAGGCGGATCGGGCGACGCTGCAGGTTCTCCTCGGTATGCTGGAGCAGAGCCGGAGACGGGTGCGCGGTATGAAGGCCTGAGTGATGTGGGTGTTCTCTTCGTTCTTAGCCGGCGTCGCTGACTGGACTTGTTGTGCCTGCAGTTTAGCATCCCTAGTTTATTGCATTCGTTCACCTCTACTTATGATTCGTCATGTATGTAATGGACCTCGTGTACTTCTAGTATTACCCTTTTACCCTCTCCCTCTCGCCTCGAGTGATTCGGTCATGTGCATGATCCATACCTTCCTTTTGATCTTTTCCATTTCCATTCATGTGTATTATATAAGTATATAGGTAGTACATTAGACGTGCTGCGATCATGATCCTCTTAATCCACGAAATATGGTTTTATACATAGCAGTCCATGGCGTCCATACAAGCGTCGAGTAAGCAAGCATAGTTGTCCGATGGGGTCGCCTGTCCAAGGCGGCCTAGGATGGCGTTGTGTAGAGTGTGGCGGCTGCGGAAAAGATGAGCATGTTTATTTCGGAAGAGGAACGTCGGCGGTACGCACTCCATGGCGCCGTAGCATACTTTGACATCGCATCCTAGCGATGCGATGCTCATCGGCCACGACTGGACGGTGCGGGTATTGAAGATAAACGAGACGGTCGCCTTCCCTCTGACGGAGGGGAACATGAGCGTGGCGGTGGCGGTGAAGACGGGGGAGGTTTCCGAGGGCGCGCCGGAGGGGGGCGCGTCGATCGTGACCGGGTACTTGATCGCGACTTGCCGGAGCTGCGAGCGGATCTGCGCACAGGACGTCCAGTAGTCGCCGAGCAGCTCGACGATCTGTGCGTGTGCGTGTGAGCATGGGCTGCGTCCGGTGTGCTGAGGAGGCGCTTACCTGCCGGACGCCGACGTCCTTGTCCAGCGTGTGCACGAGGCGCCGGGCGGTGTCCAATGAGAGCGGGCTGAGCGCGGGAAACGGGTCCTTGTACTTTGTCTTTGCCTCGTCCAGGCGGATGATCTCAACGTCGTTAACCAAGGGGCGGAATTTAACACAAGGAACGGAAACGCGATAAGTTGAGGCATAAATGAATTCAAACATGTCCGGTGCGATCTTTGACGCCTTCCAAGTATGCAAGGTCTGGAGGGCAGTAAGTTCGTCTGCGGCGTTGGCTCGTCAGCGGAATGTCTCCCTATTTTGTATGCGGCCTCTTACCTTGTAGCCGGAGAACTTCGGCGCGCGTGTTGTTTTTCTGCTTGTTTAACTGGTACTCCGCGTCCTGAATGGCGGTGGTTTGCTCCTGCTTCTGCGCGTTGATGTCATCCATTCGGCTCTGGAGGTGAGCGAGCTTGGATTTGCTCTCTTCCACATCTCCTCGGAACAGCTCGAGCGAAGCACTGAAATACACTACGCATCAGTATCACCTATAGTATATCTACGCCACGCAACTCACGTCTGCTCGTTGATCGTCGTCTTGAGCTCGTTCAGGTAGTCTTGATCGCAGTTCTCGAGTTCAGCAATGTCTGCCTGATCTTGCTCGAGCTCGCGCATGATCTGCTCGTACTCTTCTCTAAGACCGGGAACGATTTGCTGAGCATCCCGCGTGAACTCTTCGAGCGTCCGAGCATCCTACGTTCCATCAGCAAATATTTCTCATACAGATCACGCAACTCACAGCTTCAAGATGTGTGAACCCCTCGTCAGCCTTCTGGAAGAGCTGCTCGACCCACTTGAGCTTCCAATCGTACCACCCCGACTTGGCCTGTCCATGATTATGGACCTTGATCAGCTTCAGCTGATGCAGCAGCTCCGCCTGCCCGTCCTCGTCCGCGTTCAAAAACTCCATAAACAGCTCCGGCGTCATCTTCGCAGCCTCCGCCTCCGCCTCCGTGTAGATCGTCTTGATGCGCTCGATCGTCGTCTGCAGGTCCCGGCTCACGTGCGTGTACAGCTCCAACTGCGGCACGTCGATCGCCATCGCCACGACGTACTCCGCCAGCGGGATCTCCATCTCCGTCGACGAGCGCCGCGGCGGCCGGTGCGCGGACGGGTGGATCGTCGACCGCCGTGGCGCGGTGATCTCGTCCATGAAGCGGATGCCTGTGAGCTCCATGAACTCGGCGATGGAGATCTGCGGGCCGTCGTCTTCTTCGGCGTCTTCGACGCCTTCCCGCCATTCTTCTGCGGAACCGGACGCGGGAGCTTCGGGCTGCTCTGGCTCCTCATCATTCGCGGCGATCGGCTTCGCGATCGGAGTCCTTGACGGGCGTCGTTTGGTCGCTGGTGAACGTTGTGCAGAGAGCTCTGGTGTAGCGGGTAGCGATGAACGTAACGACTGTGAAGACTCTTCGGCCGGGGGTTCCTCAGCTGGCATAGGCTCATCCTCTTCGGCAGGGAGCTCTTCGGCAGGAGGTTGCTCTGCCTCGGGCGTTTGTCTTTGGACAACTTCCTTCTCAGCAGTAGCATCGAACCTCATCCAAGCGCTCGTGTCACCGTCTCCAGTGAAACCAACGCTTTGCCTCCCCGCCGCGATGGAGGGCTTCTTGGCTGGACTCGGCTTGCTAGCAGCAGCAGGCGTCAAAGATGCGCCACCCAGACTCTTGCGTTGAGCAAAGTACCCCGATGGACGTCGAAACCCTGTCGATCGCCGCGCATTCTGAGTATCCGCTGTGCCCGGAATAGTGCTTCCTTCTCGCTCAGCCTGTTTGTTTGGTGTCGGCTGCGCGGACACCGGCGCTGGACGTTTGACAGGGGACGTAGAAGGAGTCCGTTGGCTTTGACTCGGGGTACTGGCGGTGAGTTTCGAAGGGCCGGTGGACTTTTTTGCTGGACTAAGTCTGGCATCAAGAGCATCGCTGGCCGTTCGCTTCTTTGGGGTAGGACGATTCACAGGGGGAGCAAAGGCAGCGGAGAAGGTGGGTTTAACGGGGGAGGCAGGGCGGGATGTCGGTTTGGTGGGCGAAGTGGGACGGGACGTCGGTTTGGCGGGCGAAGGGGGTGCAGGTGATCGAGTGGAGAAGTTGAAGGGCTTGGGAGCGGTTGTATTTGGTGGCCTAGTTTGAGAACCGCTAGATGCCGATGGTGCACTGAAGACATTGGGTCGCGGTTCCTGGGGAGCAGTAGGCTTATCTTGTGGCGAGAGTGCAGATTGAGATGCCTCGGGCGAGGCTGCAGAGGTGGATTCATCAATACCCACCTCTCCTTCCTCCCCCTCGATGTCCTCCGATGCAGCTAGTGCATCATACGTGCCACTGATGTCCATCGTCGAGTTGCCTCCCTCCGACTGACCGGGGCCAATACTCACTCTGCGCATGAGCTGTGTGACGTTGATGGTATAATTACCCTCGCTTGCGGCTTCAGGCTCCTCGTTGCCCTGGAAGCTGTCTTCGGTGCTGGTGAAGCTGTCATCCTGCTGACCATCATTCGCACCCATGCCCATCGAATCTCGAGCAGCTTGGAGACGAGACACCGCAGAAGTCAGGTCCATCTCCTGCTCACCATCATCGTCTGATTGAGGTGGCTCGTAAGGTGTGTCCCCTGAGTGAGTCACAGAGCGCAAGGCAAGCCATGCTTCACTGGGAGGCGGGGGAGGTTTGTCCAAAGG
Organism: Coniophora puteana RWD-64-598 SS2; assembly: GCF_000271625.1. NCBI lineage: Eukaryota > Fungi > Basidiomycota > Agaricomycetes > Boletales > Coniophoraceae > Coniophora > Coniophora puteana. The sequence goes on from NW_006913053.1 coordinate 1,812,558, forward strand.
AACTGTGAACTCCATTGGTTGCGAGCCGGAATCCGTATCTCCTCCCTCTGACACAAACGACTGAGACTGACCGGAGTCACCTTCAAGGTAGGATGGTTCCTCTTCCGGAGGCTGCTCCTCCTGTTCCGGCTGCAGGTCATCCTGCTCTTCCAGAGGCTCGGGCGACCCGGGTTCGTCATGCGTACCCAAGTTAGCCAGCGGCTGACGACCAAGGGAAAGAGATCGCTTGCGAAGGATACTCTGTTGAATGGCTTCAGTTATCTCCATGTCTTCATCGGCGCCCAGGAAGTCCTCGTCTTCATCCTCGAAGTCATCTGAGATAGGATCCTCACCCCTATCGAAGAATGCTGCGGGACCCAAACCGCTCGAGTCGAGATCCATGTCCATGGAGGCCTCGCCTTCGCCATCGCTGAAAGCGAGAGATCGCCTGGTTGAGCTACGCCTACGGAAGGCACCCGCGCCAGGATACGCGTTCTCATCGTTTTGAGGCCTCTTGGATGGGCTTTCGGCCTCTTGAGCGGGTGAAGACTGGGGAGTGCCGGTGCTGTTGGTATTGTGCTCTGGGACCTCGAAGAGGCGAACGTGGGCGTGATTTGCAAAGCTGACGCGCCTGCCAAAGGACTTGCGGGTGGTATTATCGTGCAGGTCGGCGCGGTATTCGCGTGTCAGTTCCATGGACTGTGTACCATCGTCCGTGTCGTCTGGAAAGTTGATCGAGGCTTTGAGGATACTCTTGCGAGGAACCTGGTGGGGAGAGATGGAGGTGAGAACGACGCGAACAGGAAGTTGCCCTTACGAGCGACCGGCGCGCTTTCGAACCCGGGCTGAGGTGATCACCCGGCGCTATCGAATGAACGCGTCGTCTCCTGCCAGGATGTGGCTGCTGCGAGGGCCCTGCAACTGCAACAGACTTTCTCCTGGTGGCGGCGGGGGAGGACGTGGCAACCATTGTGAAGGTTGCACTAGCACGTCGTAGTACTTCAAGTTACAATCCGGCACGAGCTTTCATCAAACACGCGAGCCCACGTGAGATACACCAAACGCGTATCATCACATGACACCGCGTTCCTCTCCATTCACTCCGACTCGAAGTTGTTCAAGCATGTAGCCAAAAGCAAAAAATCATTAGAAACACAGAAAGCTACAACACGCGTAGTACAAGCTGCTGGGCACTCTAGCTGAGTCTCATCCTTCGTACACCCTTGCCCGTGTCCCCCTTTGTCGCGCTTTCTTCTACAGCTCCTACAACTTTTGCCATTTGGTCTTCTGTCATTGCCTTCTTCCCAAGGACTCTGAAGTTGAACGTCACGAAATACCTCTTGTACGAATCAATAATAAAACATACCGTTTCTTCTTCTTACCCACGTCGGTCACGCCCGGACGGGGAACATACTCAATCCCTTCCGGGACAGCTGCTTTCCGCGCCTTGCGGTCTGGTACAATGATTACAGAGTCATCAGCATCTCCATCGAGACCCAGTCGGTCCATATCATCCACCAGAGTCGACACCTTTCTCTGGCCCGGCTTTGATGACCGCGGCCCCTTTGACGGAGGATCTAATCTGGGAGGTGCTGGCTTCCCTCGACTCGGCTGCTTGATAGGCGGAGAGGGAACATAGTCGTCCTCTTCATCATCCTCCGTTAATGGTTCCTCGTCTAGCTCCTCTTCTTCTTCACCGTCTTCACCGTGAACCTCGTCCTCATCATCATCTTCGATGGCTATCGACCGCTCAACCTCACTTTCGCTTCCCTCGATTTCTGAGGGTCTTGGTCTTGATCCTGCTTTAGTTTTGGCAGTCTTTCCAGCAAGAGGAGACGGCGCGATCCCACTCTCATCGCTGAATCCTGGCTCTCTGTCTTGCATATAAGACTCATCAGCCTCCATGTCCTACGTTGACTGAGGTAAATAAGAAGCGCGATGTAACTTGTAATGTTACCACGTACCTCGTCTTCAATATCTCCTTGTTGTGGAGTACCATTCTGCCCAAACAGGCCCGCTTGATGCAACATGTCGATCTTAGCATCCATTTTCTTCTCGTTGCGTTCCAACTACAGCAGCGGATCAGCTTACTCCAGGGATCTACGCGCCCAAAGGAACATACCTCGCTCATGAGCCTTCTCGAATATGTCTGCTGCATCACCAGCATACGCTCCTCCATCTCCTTCATGACCTCCTCCCTTGTCTCAGCCTCCACAACCGCACAGCGAAGCTCGGCTTCGTGAAGCTACACCATAGCTGTCAGCAGGTGAAAGCGTGGTCCAAAAGCTGGGGGCTCACTTTCATCCGCAGCTGCTCAACCTCGTCGAAGAGTGCATCAACGAGAGGGTTTATGGGCTCCTCGTCCTCATCGTCCTCTTCATCATCAGGCCCACTTTCCTCGTCCTCTGCGAATACCGATATTAGACGGGCTGCGTAAAGGATATGAAGATCATCGCAAACCTTCCACAATCTCGAGGTGCGCCTCGCTCACTCTCCGGTTCGGACCAACACTTGAAATGGTGACCTTTCGAGTGGGCATATTGGGCGGTGGCAGGCCCGACTTCAAAGGTCCACGGGCGGGGCCCGGTTTTGTCGGGGCCGCCAACACGCGCGGAGCAGGCGCGTTGTTCGTGGCGGTGTGGACCTCTCGCGCGAGCGCAGAGAACTTCATCACATGGGAGTTCTCGTCGTAGCCAGTATCGTAAGGGTTGACGTTCACGATCATGACCTGGATGTCGTTAGTACTGTTCATAGCTGTGCGAGGTTCCTTGACACCTACCACTCTCCCGTCACCCTCGAAGTAGTCCATGAGAACCTCAGTCAACTTGCTATGCCGGAAAGGAACGAGCGCCAATCCCTTCCGCACGACCTTCGTGTCACTTCGCCCAGGCCCGGAAAGGGATTGGGCAACGCGGTTCTGATTCGACCTCATTACCTATCAGTCGAAGGTCAGTATCTTTCAGAAATAACATGTCTCAATGTACGCACCTCCATACATTGACCAAGGACCATAAGAGATTTGTTGATGTTGCCCGCTTCCCTGAGCCTATCACCCGTAGTGTGAGTGTGCTTAGTGCGCTCCGAACCAGCAAGATCGACCAGCGTCAACCGAGACATCTGCAAGGCATCGGGATTGTTGCGCTCTCCCCTGTGACTGCGGAGCACCTTGATCGTGACCATGCCATGGCTCCGAGAGCTTTGAGCATTGGCGAGTGTTCCAAAGACGCGCCTGTGCACTTGACCTAGCTTGACGAGTTCCTTAGCTTCGGTGGCGCTGGTGACCCGGAAATGCCGTAGATCCGCGATGTATTTTCCAGTAATTCCTTCTATGGAGTCTGAAGCAGGCGATGGTTTGACAGTCAGCGCCTTCCGAGTCAACACAGTCTGGCCGCCAAAGGTCTGTGCAGTGGTGTTTCGACGAGATGAGCCGGGGGTAGATCCATCGTCGTCCTCAATCGTTCCTAAAAGATCATAGACTTTCTCGTTGTATATCTCGGCATAGGAAAGCCAGATTGAGTACTCATAGTTCCGGTCAAGCTTCAGAGTAGTTGGGTCGGTGTCGATGTCCCCAGGCGTTGACTCTGCAAGATCACTCAAAACGGCGGCGAAAGAGCTCTCGCCTGCCGAGGCTCTGATGTTATAAAACAGATTATCGTTTCCTGGCTCGCATCTTTCAGCGCCGTACAGTCGTACAGGACGGAACTTCAAAAATGGAAATGAGATAAGAACAAGGTGGGATCAGATGTTACGCACCCTTCCGTCGCCCTGCAAGCCATTCACACTGTTAAAGATGACGTCCAGTGTTCGCGGAAGAATGCCAGCGGAGTCTCCCTTGTTTCCTCCCTGGATCGTGTAAGTCTTACCGGAGTTAGTGACGCCATACGCAAAGAGCAGGCCATTCTGGCCCTCAAGCACGTCCTTTACCAGCGGCAGCGTGGTCTTCGCGAAGAAATCGGGTTGCTGCGTGGAAGGGGGGAAGATGTGGGAGAACTTATAGATAGATGAAGGTGCCGCCATAGACATGCGATAATGAAACCGCGACTGGGCCATGGCGTCTGAAGCAGGATCTGTCATGCGAACAGAGGTATCCGACAGAGGATCGAGATAGGGCGTGGTTGCCTCTTCTTCACCGAGAGCAGGGCGGATCCGCAGGTATGCCTTAGGTCACCTTCAGCATCTGAGCTCGCACCAGCGCTGGAAGACGTACCATGATAGGCTCCCTTTCAGTCACATCACCCTTGTGCGGCTTCGATGCCGTAGTAGGAGCCTTCTTTGAGGATACAGGCTTGTCTGGTGAGTTTGCCCGATTGGAAAGTGGTTTCCTCCCCGCTGGTTTTAATGTCGAAGTTTGCGCTGTTGCATTCTGATTAACGGGAGTCTTGGTGCGCGTCGACTTGGTGAGTGGAGGACTGGGGCTTGGCGCCGGGATCGTAGGTGTCCTTGTCCGTGCCGAGGCACGCGTAGCCTGAGACGCTGCACCTGCGGTTCTCGTTGACCGTGTGTTCATATCGTCTCAGCAGTAAGATCGGTAGTGTCGATGTTTGTTACAAGTCGTTCAAATCGAACCAACGCGTCGCCTCGCGATCGGGGCACCACCGGGGTTCGGAAACCCCCTCGACCACGCGACGCGTCTCGTCACGTGGCAAATATCTCCCTTTCATGATCCCCACCCCCGACCTATCGCACCTCACGAAGGTCGATTACGATAGAGTGTACGAGCCAGCAGGTGCGGTGTGAAGCATTTCACCAGCATGAAACTCATATGTTTTTCTTAGAAGACACTTTCTTGTTTCTCGATGGACTAGAGCAAGACGCAGAACACATCAGATCTCTGCATCCCACCGTCTGCCTCGAGATCGGGTTCGCACTTACGATTTTTCACGTTTCAATCTAACTGAAGAAATAATAGGTCAGGCTCCGGATGTGTATCAACATTTATGGGCTCGATCCTCGGCCCCACCGGTGCACGTACGTTTTTCAACACATCTAGGTCACTTAGATGCCAATTTCCTTCAGTCTACTTGTGCACCGACATCAACCAGCATGCAGCACGCTGCACAGTTGCCACAGGTAGACAGAACAAGGTGGGCCAAGGGCGTGCACATATCTGACACCCACTCATCGTTCACCAGTAGATTCCTATAGACGCTATCAACTGTTCCCTGACAAGCTCGTTACTGCCACGTCTTCGACATTCGATCGACATTCTCCTCTTCAACCCTCCGTATGTGCCAACTGATGGCGAGGAGGCGCTCGATGCCCAGGCCAGCGGTAACATCTCTGGTGCGTGGGCGGGTGGCCTCTCAGGCATGGAGATAACCAACAAACTCCTGGAGGAAGTCAATGTGAGTGATCTACAGGCCTTACCTATTGGTTGAGCCTAAGTGCATACAGGATCTTTTGTCGCCGAAGGGGTTGTTCTACTTGGTCGCGTTAAAGCAAAACGACATTCCCGCTATATGTGCTATGATGCAAGATGCATTTGGGCTGAAAAGCCAGGTTAGCAAGTCCCTCCCTCATGCCTACCGAAGTCAACAGCTGACGGGATTCAGACAATAATCCAACGTCGTGCAGGTCGAGAGCACTTGTTCATTCTTCGGTTCGAAAGGCAATACGTTGGATGACAAAGCATGGTCAAGCTCAAGGCAGGCTGTATCCGAGATTACTACTGTACACCAAGTAAATGATTGGGAAATTATATGAAAAGACGCTAGAGCAGTTCAGTGTCGAGAGCAAATGTTCTTGTAGATGAGTCATGGAGTCCGTCCAGGCAAGTGTATGTACTCATGGCAACCTAGTCGTCCGAACCACCAGTAGTGCGTTTCCTGTGCATGCTGAAGCGCGAGGGTGTGCCCTGGTTGGACAGCGTTCTCTCGATGGATGGGACCGAATTGTTGCGCATAGCACTGTACGGATCGGCATCAAATTCCAGACGCACACGCATGTGACCGTGGTCTCGAAGTTCAGCGAATACTTCTCTAGAGTTGACTGATCCAGGTTGAATATGACGCCAGATCTACCATGAATGTCAGGCCGATGCTCGGGCAGCACAATTGGGATGACACGTACATCAATTTCGCCCTGACCAAGCAACTTGTCCTTGCCCAAGGTTTTATGGTCGAAAACGTGCACCTCGACCTTGGGAGTGGAAGCGCCTGCGTCGAACACAAAGGATTCGTTCCTATGTGGATTGTGTAAGTTTGCTGTTTTAGCTTGTTCAAGAGGTATCAATGCATACCATTCGGGTGTAGTAGTCTTCTGCGAATGTTTAGTCTTGTGCTCCTTGTCGCCTACGCGAACAATAGCGTAAGGCTTAACGTCGTCAGTTGACAAGTCCTTGGCGTCGAGAACAGTGACGCGGAGAGTTCCAGGCTGCTGTGGTGGGCCATTGGCAGCCCCGTTACCATTCGCAGGGGTACCGCTCGCAGAAGACAAGACAGCGCCTCCTGCGCCCAATGTGGAACCACCAACAGGCTGGGAAGCCTGACCCGAAGGTGCAGGTGGTGCAGGAGGATCATCATTCTTGTCGGAAAGTTTACCTGAGTGATTGTTTTTGGCAAAATCGCGCGAGAAGATACCGCCGATCCCATGGACGACACCCTTGCCTGCACCAACGGGGATCGAGCCTATCTGAGTCATCGCTCTTCCAGCAGCGGAGAACGTCGAGGTGTTCTTGCGGCTCTTGGCAATGATCGAGGGTTGGAACAACAGTCGGACGTGGATCTCACCCTTCTGACCGTGCTTATCAGCCAAAGAGATGACCTGAGGGGTGCCTTGGAATGGTTCCAGGTCGGCCAGGTTGATGCGGCCCGTCCCCAGACTCTTAGCTTGCTCAATCTGGTTCCAGTCCAACACCTCGACAGTAAAGTCGGCGGCAACTCGAGAGGGCTGAAGTACTTGAGCAGGGGATTCAAGCACACAGTTCGGACTATACTCACCACATTGACTGTGAAGTCCTCCGACCAATCGGGAGTAAGAGTCTTCTTCTTTGTCTGCGACTTAAAGACACGCTGGCCGTTAAGCGAGAACACCGCGAAGGGGTCGGATTTGCCTGCAAAACCATCAGAGTTAGGTAGGACAAGGCGTAGTGGCGTACAACATACCTCCTCTATCTGCAGCGCGGAGGTCTTTGCCCTCAAGGAGATCGACACGCAGGATACCCTGATCTGTAGAAGTGCCATGAGGATGACTGCGCATGGCTACGAAAGATTATCGTACTATTGATGCTCTCTCTTGCTTCCAATGTCACAGGCACGGGTACATAGCGGGCCTCCAGTTCAATGGTGGACGTGTGGTTGCCTTCTTCATTCTTCAGAGTAAAGGTTGTGCGGCGATCCTAGAGGAGAGGTAAGATGTTGTGATACAGCCTCTTTATGTAGAGAATACAACTCACAAGAGTAGCCTCCAGGAAAGGCTTGGCCTCGCCCTTCCACTCAGCGATAATATCATCCTTCTCCCCTTCATCGTTCTCGTTCAGGCGCAGCCAAATTTGACCGAAGTCGAGTTCCTTGATAAAGCCCTCTCCCACGTGCTGGATTTCAACCCGAGTGCTGCGAGCCTTGGGAGTGCTGAAGCAAGGCCAGTAACCATCGTCCAAGAGAACCTCAACGCGAGCTTTCTTGTGGAGCTGGCCACTAACGACGTTAAAGACAATGACACCAGATTCTGCAGCGTGTTAGTAGATGTCAGACGATAGTCTGATTTAAGCTTACGGTGTTTCAAGAGCTCTTCTTTGCTAAGCTCCACACCCTCGGGCTCTTGACCGTCATCAGAGCCGATGATGCTAGCAGTATCGTTCGTTTTGTCCGTCTTATCCGACTTGTCCGACTTGCCTGACTTGTCCGTTTTCGTCGTGTCCAAGGTACTCGACCGTTGAGGCTGGGTGAAACCTTCTTCGGTCATCGGCCCGCTGACCGTCACATGCCGTACTTCCTCCCCATCACGCGAGGAGAAGGAGGTCGTCGACGGCGATGACGGGTAATCACCCTCCTCTCCGCCGTTTTGAGCCGCGCGTTGAATCTCGTTTTGATCTTTCGCAAACTCGACGCCCTTCAGTGCCAAAGCAGGGACGAATTCGGCAACGTAGTGAAGTTGCCCCTTGTACTGGTTGCTGTGACTTCCATCGAGCTTGATGGGATCGGAAGCCTCTTTCTTGCCAGTCGACTCATGTTTATAGTCCGAGCCATCCGCGGACGGGCGAGCTAGTTCGCCAACATTGAGCTCAACCGAGCCCAAAGAACGATCCTACCAACAGATTAGTTATAATAAAGGTAGAGAGCCAGGTGCCATCTACCTTGGTGAGATGTTGATAGTCCATGACTTCCAGTTGTAAAGACTGTGATGGATTGAGCCAGTGTCAATGTTAACAGGGTTGCAAAACCGACCTCCCGTAGTGAATGCACAGGAACATAAATAATCTGGTCCCATACGGGGTCGAGGTCTACAACATGTCAATGACATGTCTTGCACAAATCACAGCTGTAAACGCACTATTGTTGATGACCTCGGTCCGACCGAGGGTGATATTGTTAACCTGAACACGAACGTAGGGGTCGCTCTACAAAAGGAGTCATGAATAACTGACACGCGCTCATACATATGGAACTTGTCCTACCTTGCCACCGAGAGCAGCCTCAACATTCCTTGAGACAACGTTAGCCATGTTCTCCAATATTAGCCTCAATGCTTACTTGACGTCGGTGGCGTTCTTCAACCACAAACGAACAACACCGATAGGTGGAACATACTGGTCAGCTCCCTGGAGAGCACCGGCCATCTGCAGCGGCTTCCACTCAGTTGTAATTCTCAGTTTGCCACTCTTGCAGCCACTGAGCGGCCACCAATCGCGGCCCGCAGAAGTCTCGGCCTCCAACAAGGAGCCGAGTTGGACAGACATGTGGCCGACTACAGGATCTTTGAGGAAATCGCGGTCATCGGTGACCTTGATGGTAATAATTGATGATGTTTTGTCAGCACAGAGGAACTCAGTCGCTGACTCCCAGACAGGGTTGTTCGTGTGTTTGATGAGGGCCGTGCTGTGGGTCGCGGTAGTGCTGTTACCAAGGTAGACCTTCGCGAAGGGGTTGAGCTCGCCAGACAGCGACTTTGTGTGATCAAGGTCCTTGGCCTGGTGAATGGTAAGTCGAACAATGCCGGTCTCTGCGGTCTTTGTCAACAACCAAACACGAGAATCCGCGTATCTCACAAACTTACTAGTCTCGGGCAAGACGTCTGTTCCGTCGACATGCTCAGGCTTGAGAACAGGGAAGAACGAAAGGTTGAAACGGACAGAACCCTTGTCCTTGCCATCCTTTAGGATGGGGAGCTCAATGCCGTCAATTTTAGCATCCTCTTGCAGTTTCTGCATGTCAAATGTGGCAGCACCCAGCGTCGTGTTCGAGCGCTTTGAATTATAGTCGAAAACGTCAAGAACGAGCGACTCCTGCAACGAGTTGATGAGAATAAACTTCGTTTCCATCCAGGTCGGGTTGTAGCTGCACTGAGTGAGTACCGGGTGTATATAATACCAGTAGAAAGACGTACGTGTTGTGCTTATACTTGGTCCTAGCCAGCTCTGAGCGGTTGTTGATGCTCAGTGACACGAAGGGATCGGGTGTACCTCCACCCATCTTGCTACCCTTCAGTCCACGTGCAGCCTCAACAGTAACCTGGAGAACACCAATTGCCGCGTCGAGAGGCGTACCGGAGAGAAGCTGCTCGAGATTAAGCGTGAACTTGTTCGGGTCGTACATCATCGGTCCGAGGTTAGCATGAACTTGGTCTCTGATGAACGCAGAGAGACCTGGCATCTGCCGGAAGTCAGACGGTCAGCCCAAGAAGTTCATGGTTTTTACTCACATGCCCGACATCGAAACCGAACGTGTCACCTCCAACCGGCTTCAGAACGTAGTCGAACACAGGTTTCTCCAAGAAACTCAAGTCGACAATTTGAACGTGAGGAAAGTTGGTCATGAGCTTCATCCGGATCCTCATAAGGCCACTGAAACTGATGTCTTCAATCAAGATGGGCATAGCCGCTGATGCCACACCCTTGCCAACGCGGACAGAAAGTACGATCTTGGGGTTCACTTTGCCAGCTGCTTGACGAGGAGTCATGTCAGAAACGTCGTTGGGGGCGAAGGAGATGCCCCAGTCCATCATTACGACGTCATCCTCCGTGTTGGGGAACGTGCGAACTTTCTCAATTCGAGGTGCTTTGGTGCCAAGTGTGAAGGTGCTCAGACGCAGCGAATCTAGGAACGGAGGGCAGCTGGTGCTGAGAATCTGATCCACGGAAGAAACGACCGTTGCAGACAGAACAGGCTCATAAATAAGCCAGAAGCGATCGAGGAAGTTGTTGATCCAGTCCGCGCTTTCGTGCTCGGACGCGAGACGCGTCTTGACGAGTTCGCGCTGAATGTCATCCCGAGCATTGCGACGCACACGCGTCATCGACGTCGTGTAGTAAGTATTACACACGGCGAGGATGATGAAGAGCCATCCCCAGCCGAAGTTGAAACGAGTGAGAAAATGAGAAGCGAAGACAGCCTGCAGGTATGACGTCAGATGAATTTGCCGAGAGCGCTAGAGTTCGCGACATACAAACACGATGATCGCAGCATTATGGTACCATGCCCCATAGTACTGTTCGGTCAAGAACATCTGTAGGACATGTTTGTCCTTCTCCTCTCCCTCCTGCAAGGGAGCGGCGTCGATGTTGGACAGGGCTCTCCATCCAACTTTGTACCAATCTGGAATGGTTGGTGCCTGCTGGTTGGGGAATGAGCCTGGAACATTCTGGGGAGCAGCTGCAGCTGGCTGGCCAGCTGTCTTGTCCAGTTCTTCTTGCGTTGCCTTGTCGGCATCCTCGATAGTGATAGTGGGAATAACGCCCGAGTGTCCTGTGTCGATATCAATGGCTAAAATAGAACAGACAACATGAGCGTTTAGCGGCACGTCATGCGATGACGTTGAAACATACCTTTGCCGCCCCCAGAGTTGCCTTCTTGGCTTGCAGCGGTAGGCTGAAGTTGGTCGCGCGCTTTGCCAGCGGCTGCTGCCTTTTCTTGAGGCGAAGCATCGGGATCAAATTTGTGCACAGTGGCACCCTTGGTCTCGTCTTTCTTGAACTGGCCAAGGAGTTCGTGATGGCCCTTCTGCTCAACGTGGTGCGCGTCCCCGTTCATGGGGGCGCCGTTAGAGGCCATGTTAGATTAATAGCAGCACTAGGAAAGACGGGAGGACGAGGAGATGAGAAGAGTCAAAGGGGAGAACAAAGAGTGGGAGATAGAAAGGAGGATGACTTGCAGACGAGGCCCGCAGCGGGCACAGGTGAGGGTATTGTAAACGCGGTTGACGCTAGGGGAGCCGAAATACTCTTTATTTTGAAGGTTGAAATCCGGGCCCTGATGTCACACTCGGCCGTGTATGACGCTAAACCGGAGCGTTCGGCGGTGGATACCGTGTCTCTTCTTTCCAAGAAAGGCAGCGTCCCGACGCTTAGCCCGAAGCACGCTCGGCCGTCATCAACCTGGCTATCCACGACGTCAGCTGGAGCAGGAAACGCTGACACCAAACACGCGGAGCGGTCCACTGATCGAGACATCCTCTAACCACGATCGGGCACCTGCGCCTAGCCTTCGGCGGCCTGCAATGTTCCACAACGTGTCGGGTGATCGTCAACCAAAGCTTCTTATTTGTTCAGTTGCTCGTACGTTTGCGCACGTTCACAACTAGTAACACTTGCAATGAGCACGCAGTGTTGCAACTACTTGCAACATGCTTTAGGAAGGCCCTTAAGCTTACACTAATACTCCGCATCATAATTCACGCTGCATGTTAATGATCGGTGAGAAGGTGGCTCCGGCATTTCTTAGTCCAGTCGTAGCTTGAAAGATAACCGAAGTCTCCACTGTCTGCTGTATGTGGTGGCGGGGGTGGCCCGGGTGCTGCAACGTCAACGTTGGATTATCATAATAGACTACGCGTAAATATGTGCGACTCTCGAGTAAACCTGTGTGTCTGCATCTGCAATCTGGCCCTGCGTCATGCATCGGAACTATTATATCTTTGCAAAAGAATATCGAGACCCTTCATCTACGCCAGTGGTCACTTGGATCACAACAGTCTTGCTGTATGGCTACCAAAGAACGTTGCTGGTCTCAAGGCCGTTAGGTCACAGGAGGAGTCGGAGGTCGCCCTCTGAGTCGGCTAATCACTTCCACTCGACGGGCTAGTAATCGCATATCAGACGAGCTGGAGGTGATGTAGTGCGCAAGGACACTCACAATAGTCTGCCAGAACACGTTCGTCCATTAACTCTTCGTCTGAGTCGGCGAGGGGATCCGTCGATCTTATAACGTTCCAGGCATCTAAATCAAGATAAATGTCTAATAAGCAGGGTTTTCCGTGAAAATGCAAACACATGCTCACGCTCTAGCATCGAATGAGTTCCCTGTGAAGGAGCCGCAGATGTAGGCACGGGTGCCGATGTTTGGCCCGGTGCTGCATTTGTGCCTTGAATAACTAAAGCAAACCTAACGAGACCAGTGGCAGATCGTACTTACACACTTGGTTTGGAATGGAAAGGGAAGCAACGTGAGGCACATAGGGAATGTATGCTCTCTCCCCATTCTGTTCGTGGTTATTTCGAGCCTTAGACTGCGATGTGCTCATATTTGTACTGCTGACGGTAGCTGAGCGTAGTGGTTCAATTTCGATGTCGAGGCTACGCTGGGTAACCTTACCTCTTGATACCGGCGACGGCCCCTCACGGTCTTGATTTTCTATCAGTCTCTTGAGAAATGTGCGCCGCTTGGCAGACATCATGCTGCCCCATTCAAGCTCCTCTTCGGTATCGCAATTCTCAATCGCCGCCTCCGGTTCGGTTAATTGTCTTATTCGTGGAATTTTCCCTGGATGTTGCCTAGAATAACTGTCGTCGAACGGATTAGGCTCGTCTGGGCCTTCTAGATAATGGAAGATGAGCCAGAGAAATGCTCGAGCCCGATCAGCTGATGACAGTCTGACGGGCAGGAAAAGGTCCAAAAAGTTAAGCGGCGACTCGAAGTGAACATTCGCCAGGGGCTGTCAACGACCAGGCCGGAGCTACTAAGTTAGCCTTGGACGATTCGTCAGTTTGAGGGTATATTGGCGCCTACCGCGGCATGGTTCGCAAGCACGAAAATCAAATTCACGACACTTGTAGGAGGCAAAGTTCGCGCCCGCTGACATTCAATTAGGAAACGTTCCACAATAAGTGCCTGGAGAAAGCTCACGCTCTTTTCCAATATTTCCTCAGGTGTTGACGGCGGCATAACCCTGTATTCGGATGGAAGCAAGGCCGCCTTGAGGCAGTTCTTGATACGAGGCGCGTCCTGAGCGTTCCCGTCCGTCTTCTGAAGAGATGGCACAGGATGATATGACCGGAGTGCCGTTTTCATCTCAGGAAAGACTATTGTAACCGTAAGCAGAGGTCGACACAATTGACGGAAGAAGGGGTGAGATCACATACACGCCATGGTGGTGTTTATGCGCCCCACATTGGTCAGGAGGGATAGCTTTGCGAGCTCCACTGCAAAGGCAGGTGTTTCCACCATCTTGTCCTTGAGGACTTTGGAGCACCTGGTCGAGTGGTAGATCGCATTCACGTATAAGTCGCAGAAGTGGACTTTGCCAATGGTGCCCGGGGCCTGGCTGGTAAAGACGACGTTCTTGTCGGCAAATATATGTTGGAGAAGATCGTATTGTACGTCTTCTCTGGAGAGTGGCACTGAATCAGCACGCTTGATCGGTAGGGCTTTGCGACTGAGATATCCCACACTGAAAAGGAGTGAGATGAGCGAGGGTGTGGAGGTGGGTGAGGGAGAAGGAAGTGTACGTACTTGGGAGCTGGAGGATCTGGAGGCCAAGTTGAGTTGTGGACAGAAAAGGATGCGGACATGGGAGGTGGAGAAAGAAGAGGAAAGCTGGATGCGGGCGGTAAGAGGAAACATGAGGCTTTGATATCTGGAGTTGTGGATCAGAGATTCAATGGAGAGTTACTGTCTAAGCTCATCGCCGGGTCTCACGTGTGGATTTTTTGGGCTGCTGGCCGTTCGCACGCGTCTGTGACAGCGGGGCGGGATGGGCCAGAGGGCGAGAAGGGCGGAGAATGCTATCCAGAGACGCGTCGGGTGGGAGCGATCTGTCGACGCCAGCCGAGTAATATTGACTAAATGACACACGATGGACGAAGAGCTCGATTCTCGGTGGCTAACATGGTGGCTGCCTCGCACCAACCCCTATCTCCGGACTTGCCTCTTGGCCAATGTCTCCGTATTAGGCTCGTCTGCCGATCAACCTTCGCGGACTCTATCCGCCTGTCATTCTGTCGTGCGAACCAGACAACAGGCGCGCCTCCTTCCCATCCTGTCAAACGCCCGCCGCGAAAAAAACTGCCCCTCGCACGCATTTGCACATAACCGCCATGGACAACCTCAACTTCGACGAACCGACCAGGGTTTGTCCGCTTCCCAACCTGCATCATCTACCCATACTTACCTTTTTTTAGAAAGAGCTCCAGACCTTCATTGAGAGGGAGCAGGCGCAGTCTCGCTACAACTCCACCGTGCAGAACATGACCAGCATGTGCTGGGACAAGTATGTTCGCCCGCTCATTTAGGTTCACCTTCAGCTCACCAGCCTTTCTACTTAGGTGTGTTACGGGTACTCCCGGGAACAGCTTCTCTCGAGGCGAAGCCAGCTGCTTAGCCAACTGCGTCGACAGATTCCTCGACGCCAGCATTTTCATGACCAAGACTATTCAAGACCAGCGAGCGCGCCTGCAGGCTTCGCAGCCCGAGACGTTCTAATCACCACATATTCACTCATTCCATCTAATCACACATGCTTCATCACCACTATGCATTACACTACACTACATTACGCTGCACAACTACAACAATGCAATAACATATCAATGCCATACAAGTCCCGCCAGCTTTGCCCACAAAAATACAGCAACCGTAGGTACGAAAAAGCAGAAAGCATTGGGTATTTCCCGATCGCTTTTCAGTGCCAGTGGGATATCAATCGTAGCCCGTCGAGCGAGAACGTCAGACTCAGTCGCATGGAATTTCGTGATGAATTCGTCCTTATCTGTCCACAGCTTCCGCAGCCAGAGGTCGAACGCCTCCCTTTCATATTCGGGAACATCAATCTCCACCGTGTCGCGAGCACTACCATTTGGTATTGTCTTTGGATTCGTGCCGCTTATGTCTCCGATAGGGACTTCCTGCGAAACGTCAAATATACGGATGTGCATGTTCACCACTGGCGGTGGAACACGATCACAGAATATTGAGCGTAATGTGTACCATGACTGCCCGTAGCCCATGGGAGGGACACCTTGCAACGAATTAAGAGATGCGTGTTCGCAACTCGTTGGTCAACTCACCAGGATAAACCATTGTAATATCAATGAGTTTGAGGCTAGGCATCCGGGGTGCCAAAGAACGCAAGCTGTAGAGAAGCCCGGTAGATCGAGGCAGCAAGAGGTTGGATAAATCCGACTGGTACCACAACATAAACATGCTTCGCTCGAAGAAATAGTTATAAATGCTCACAATGCCGATCTTTTCCGCATACTTCTTCGATATAGGCTTGGTGTCCTTGCTAACCAGCGTTCCCTCTGGGAAAAGGATGAAAGTGAATGGTTTGTCCTGTAGCTCGGCCTGTCTGCCTAGCTTGGCCAACTTCCTGGACAAAATCAACTTGTCGTGTGCCCAGGACCGTGCAAGGAAGATGAATCTGAATATCTGCATTCCCTGAAAACAGTTCCAGATGCGTCTGATGCGGTGAAAGAGGCGGGGCCTACCGGTCCTATGATGGGCACCCACTTGAGACTCTTCTTCAAGACAATGAAGACATCCTTATGTGTTCCCATATAATAAGTGAGACCCCAGATATACCACCAGTCACTGTATACCTTGTGTTGGGAAGTTATGCGTCAGTACACTTCAGGAAATAGTCTTCTCTAGCAGACGCACTTGATGATTTGAGGTTATTACGGACTTCTGCGGGAGCCTCAAGAAAGATATCTTCCCGGACCCATCACGCTCCACGAATCGCTCAATGTCCTCCTCGGAGACCTTGCCTTGCCCTTCGCGCTCAAACGTGATCTTGAGCTGTGTAGGCGCAAACCACTGGTTCATCAGATCTAGGGGAGGATGCGGGTTTCAACGGCCGACGGTCACACGATTAGCTCGGGGGCAGCACTCACTGATCAACGAGGCGAAAGCGCCTTTCGAATATCTGACTCCCTCGTCATAGAGGTTCTGCGTCGCTTGTAATGGGATGACTCGCAAAGGGAGCAGGACCACAAGCTGGAAAGAGTTGATGAGCACGGCGCTCGTGACGAACACCAGGCCAGCGCATATGGCATTGAGCGTCTGTGTCCAAGTTCTTGGTGGACGTTCTGTGATCTTCAGTTCGTGCAGGTCACTGTTCTGGGAGGCGCCCATGCTACAAGCGGGGGGAAGTAGGGAAGAGGAGCCTTGGGGGCCCGCACTTTAACATGCTGTTTATAAACGTCAACTGTGGACGCGTCGAAGACACGCCTCACGAGGGAGTGATGCCGCAAGCGGCTCTCGGGCCCGTTCGTGTCTCAATCCCATATGTGACGTAACTCTATACACGCGAACTTCGAAGTGCCTGCCCGGTGTTGTCTCGGAGGGTAACCAAACGGAAGCATGCACGCTTGCAGTATGTATGTAGCATGTACATATATAAGTGTAAGTACTGCTTATCTCTAGCACGCGAAAGGTTTGGTAATCTCGCCGTCGGCATAAGCTTCGACAATCAGCTGCAGAACAGCCATGGTCCGGTGACCACGACTCTGTCAGGGCTCTGACATAAAAAGTTACAGCTAGCATACCTTGATGCTGACGTACGTTCCAGCCACGCAGATGAAGGCACCCGCCAATACGGTCGAGGAAGCAAGTGCAGTACCTAACGGACGTCTTCTAAGTGCCGCAAAACCACCTTCAATGTGGTAAGTGTCGTGAAGCCAAAAGGCACCCGCAATGCCATAGGTGTACCAAGCTGCGAATAGGGAGGCTGCGATGCCTATGAGGTAGGAAAATACGGGGACAGCTACGGCCAAGATGAAGGCAGCGACGATCGCAGCGAGGCACAGGAGGGTCCACACGCCCCATCCAAGTAGCGTATGCGAGTACAGATGGTGAGAGTGGCGGAACAGCCGTATGAACACCAGCTTTGCTGCGGTATGGGAGCAAATTGCTGCTGAACTGGACTGGATTCAATGAGGATGCGAGTTGAGACTTCTTAGACTTACAAGATGAAGTTACCAAGGGCCACGCCAAAGGTGACTTTCGCCCATATAGGCGGTAACGAGAAGAGAGCTGGAGATTGAACTGTGTTTCCAATGTAAACATAGAGAACTACGCTGAATACCACGTAGAATATGGTGGCAAATGTCTGTAGGCACCATGCCGCCTGATTGAACGTTAAAGCATGCAACTTCCATGCATAAGTATACTAGTCATACCTTCATTGCGTCTCGAGGCTCTTTCATCTCCGATATCAAGATGAAGAACCTATGCGTGCCTTGAGAAACGCCGGACTATCAAAGTATTACTTGCAGCCAAACATACATGAAATGTCCTGGCTACTCTGAGCTTCGTGCCCTGATCAAAGCGGGATCTGCTCACCCGCATACGAGAATACCTAAAGGCCATCAAATTTGAACCTCCTCAGACTTATATCGACTCTACTCACAGGGTTGGTGATAGCCAAAAACGCCTCGTAGAAACTAGCAGATATGGTCACGTTTATGACGCGGCCTTCCACAGGATTGAGGCCAGCGCCAATCATTGCCAAGACGCCAGTGAGTGCAATGAGGATCGCACTGAGCATCCCCAGCCAACTGAGCCCATCAAGAGTCCTGGGAAGCGCTACGACGAAGGACACTGCAGCCATGATCAAGACAAAATAGACACTGCATAGACCTTTGTCTGATAATGTCGAAAGGGCCTGCTGCCCAGACAGTAACTCGGACCCCTGGAATCATCCTCTCAGTCCGGGCGTAGAACAGATAGCATCACTGTTTCTTACCGCCGCAAAAACAGCAAAAACTACTGTTCCAAGTGACAGCACTTCGCGCCCCAATGGACCGAATATGATAAGACCAGCATCACCTATGGAGCTATTGTCCAGAGTATATGCGCGTCTCAAGGTGTCCAGACATACCCATGTTATGCACTTCAGGGTGGTTTAGCTTGAAGTCTATCAGTAATTTTGCAGTGTACAGAGCAAAAATTCCTAGGAACGTTTGAACGATCACGGCAGGTACAATCCCTCAACCACGCCATTCCAATTAATTCCGTGAGTTACTAACACTATCAAGCAAATGCAGCTCGACTCACCCACGATAGCTAGGGTACTTGGGAGAGACAACATGCCGTTGCTGACAATTTCTGCTATCATGAGGAAAGCAAGAAGCTAGGCAAACCAATAAACCACAGGGTGAGTAAGCAGTAGGCGTAGAGCAGACCACCGTGATGAGCGTAGCTTACCTGCCAGCTGAGTGTCTTGTAGTGAATCTGGTGAGTTTCCACCTCCACGAAGACATCCTCCGTCTTACTGGTGGCAGAAGGCTTATCGGTCTGGTCATGCATGGCACTCGAGGTGGATGGAAGAGCAGGCGACGAGCATGTGAGAGATAGCAAGTTCATTTGAGCAAGGTTAAGAAGGACAGGAAAGTCGGGGCGGTGATTTATAAGAATACGGAGGCCGCAAAAAAGGACGCGGTTGAGCTCTGGATAAGCATAATGTTACTCATTTGCGTATCTCTGCAGGTCCCAGGAGGAAGATGCACTAGTGGGCCGTGGCAGAGATGCAAATGTCTATGTCTATTCTAGGAACACCGGAGCTAGGGGTGGGAAACAGATAAGGGTATGATGCCCCAGGATTCCGGCCAGATTTGTCTCCGTTATTTCATTTTCCATCATTATTCAATTGAATAAATGGAGTGGTGATCCGCCGCGAACCAATGAACATACGCGACTGAGTAGCCGCCGTGCGTTCGCTTCTGCAGTTGACCGCCATCCCTCACCTGCGCCCGCGACGCGCACCACGTCGTCCCTCCTTTTGACGCTCTCTACCCCGGTATATACCCCCTGCTTTCAAGCAACACTACCCCCCACCGCTCTATACCGACTCTATGTCCTCCGCCCCATTAGTGGCAGAGCGCTCTCGTTCGACACGACCCTCCGCAAGCAGTTCCCACAGCCATGACAAACATTCACTTAGGCAGTCCAGCGACAGGGCCGGTGCGCCCACCATGAACGTAAAGAAGGGAAGCTATTTTGAGGCCCACCCTCGTCCAAAGACGGACCCTCGCCCAAAGGCCACCTCCCGTTCGCCCTCTCATAACAGCCCTCCATCTCCATCTTCGTGGCGTCTAGAAGACCTCACAGAGCCAAAGGACCATACGCCCACCTTGTATACGTTCCCGACGTCAGACAGTGCCTCATTCCTCAGGGACACAGATTTCCTCGAGAAACATACGCGCTCCCGAACAAGGACGGGTCCTTCCACCCGGTCCTCCCATGCCGACTCGTCCATCCCACCCCTACGATTCTCCGGCGCTTCCAGCCTGCTCGATACACCTCCGCAGACACCTATCGATAGCTCGTCAATACGGCAATATTCGTTCGATCATTTTCCAGCTGTTGTGAGTGCTCCAGTCGCGGGTGTAGAGGCCATGGACGCGATGGTGGATGGAATGAATGGTGTATTCTCAGCAGAAAGCTGTTTCTCTCGTAGCTACTTGGGTTCTCGGCTCGGTGCTCCTAGTCACCACCCCGCATATCACCCTCCGCTGCCCACACCTCCCCCCGGGATTGTCCTAGGCAAGGGCAAAGGCCGTCGAGAAGACTCTGACGAGGATGACGATGACGATACTCCTCGCAGACCTTCTCGTGGTTCCTCGCGGAAGATCTACCAACGATCAGCGAAAAAGATGCCCGCATACGGTCATGCACATGCGTCTATCACTGAACCGCGGACCCGTGAACGGCATAAGCGTTCTACCGATTCAGACGTACATTCAGTTGCTCCTTCGCAGCATAGTAGCAGGAGCAACCGGAGTGTTGTTCCTTCGATATCTGAGATTGTTCGAGCCCATGCACCACCTAGCCAATGGTCACACTCATCCACCACTCGTTCAGACCATCAACATTTCTCCAGGTCTCCCCCTTCTGTTGTAGAGGACGATGAGTCAGAGCCCGAGCCCCTGACTCCAGGCGAGGAAGCGGAGATGCTCACTCGGTCATCTATTGACAGCATAGCTGACGAAGTCCGTCGATCGCTTCGCTCACACAAGCGCTCACAAAACTTCAACTCCCCTCGCGATCGCTCGTTCCCCGACCCTCCTTCACTCCAAACTACTCCCGAGGACTCGACTTCCCGACCTTATGGTTCTGGTGCTGTCATGGATGATTACTCACAGGGGAGCTCTACGGCTTCACTCAGGACGTCATTGCACTCTACCGAGGCCCCCAAAGAAAATCCAGTCGATGCCTCTCAGGCTATAGCAGAGTATCTGCGTTCGCCACGTCTCACCACCATCCTCAAACTGCATAGAGGTCCCCATGCTTCGCCAGATCACCCTCTACAAGTCAGTTTGTCTGATATGGGTGACCCCAATGGCTTTCCGGTCGTTGTCTTCCTAGGCCTAGGCTGCGTGAGGCATGTTACTGGTTTATACGACGAGATGGCCGATTGCCTGGGACTTCGCCTTATCGCCATTGATAGGCAAGTACGTGGTTTCTTGGGGATGAGCTAGGCTCTAACTTGCTGATCTAGGTGGGGATTGGGTCGAACTGACGTACCTTCTTTGAGATCGTCCAGAGGAGTACCAGAATGGGCGTCGGCAGTTGAAGAAGTTCTTGACATTCTCGGTATATACGACTGCAGCATCATGGCTCATTCGGCTGGAGCGCCCTACGCACTCTCCTTCGCAAATCGTGTCCCTGAGCGTATTCGTGGAGACATTTGTCTGTTGGCCCCCTGGGTGGGTGGCGGTGAAGGTCAGGTCGGCTTGGTTTCTGGTCGCCAACGGTACTGACTTATATCATGTACGTTAAGGTGGTTATAAGTGGTTGAAATATGTGCCCAATGGTATATTGAAGACCGCTCAGGCCGCGGAGTGGAAGATTCAGGCTTGGATGATCGGCAAGCCTCCTACTATTGCGTATAACAAAGGCATTGGCTACACAGTCAGAAAGTCACCGACGACGCAACCCTCAAAGTCGGCGAAAGACCCGCCGTCCCTGCATCGTGATATGAGCTATGGGAATAATGAACAGGATTCTGATGATATCAAGCCACGGGTCAGTACCTCGAGCGCATTCAGTGACTACGATGATCTTCGTGACTTTGACGGTCGCTTTGGGAGCCAGAGTACGTTAGGTGCTTGTCCTCCGAAACAGCCCAAACCGAAACGTAGCTTCTTGGGCAAATTGAAGGTCTGCAAGTCTCCTGGAAAGCCGCCTTCCCAGCCATCTTCGCCCGCACTGGAGTCGCCCCCTCCTACTGTCGGCAGAAAGTTAAAAAACCTGCGATCAATGGGGTCTCTAAAGTCAAAGGCATCTTCATCCTCGGCACCAGGAACTATGAAAAAGGCGGATCTTGTTAGCCCCCTGCTTCCTCAGCCTAGCGCTTTCGACGGACTAGGTCTCGGCGAAATCGACTGGGAACCTAACAAGGCCGACAAATCCGCGGTGGCGTTCCCCTCATTAAACCACACCAAGTCAGACAAAGTAATTGAGCACCGACCGCCAAATAACCCTCGGGATGGTGGTCGCAGGTCTGTATCTTTCAGCGCCGCTAGCTCGCGTAAATATTCCCAGTCGATGAGTCTCCCCGCCTCCCCGCCTCCAAGCACATTCTCTTCGCCCTCTATCAGCCCACCTATACCATCGATATCATTCCAGGCCGCCCTTGGAAGCGCTCTCATTGCGGCATCTCATGCAGAGGCCTCCAAAGGAACGCACAGCGATCTTCTGCAGGTGCTCAACCACGACAACCGACCGTGGGGGTTCTCGTACACCGACTATCCTCACCACGTTCATATGTGGTACGGTGACCGGGACGAGAAGATCGCGGAAAACGCGGTGCGGTGGATGGAGCGCACCATGACGGCCGAGCGGTGCTCCGTCAAGGTCGTCAAGGGCGCAGACCACTCTCTGATGTACAAAAGCTCGGTCGTCGTCGAGGTACTGGAACGCATCAGGGAGTTCTGGTAAAATTCTATTTTATGTCTCTCTTTATTTCATTGGTTCCTACACGGTCATTTTTATTTGTGTATATTGGCATACCTTCAACATCTCCAACATCTCTCACTATGGTTACCCCACGATTCCCTCCACTTCACCCCCGCATTGCTATTACGTTACCTTTTGCTGTCTATATATACCATTCGCACTTCTCTGGATCTTACACTACCATTATCATTTTACCACACACCCCCTAGGTACTAAACGCGAAACCCGCGGCCCTTTATCATGGCCTTGCAGTATATCCCCGATGTCTCCATTAATCCTCTACTACGTATACTGTAAGCACTGTTATCCAGACTCGAGTTTGTACAGGCGGTGTCCGAATGGATCTATTTACAACAGTACAACAGCACTAACTTATACTATCCGTTAACGTGAATCGCTTCGCGAACCAGCCTGATGCGCACTCTCCCGGCCATCGTACGGGTTCGGGAGAGAAGGCCCAAGCGACCGCCGGCCCGAGAACATCGTAGCATAGTATCGGCTGGGCTCGACGACGCTCATCTCGGGCGTCGGGGCGGACTCGTCCGAGGCGATCGTGGTCACCGAGAAGCGCGAGCCGAGGTACGTGTGCGCGGCGCTCGACATCCTCGTGTGCGTGTAGTCGCTGGTGGTGCTGAGCTGAGCCTGGGCCTGGGTCTGAGGTTGACCTCGGCTTTCGACGTCGGGCATGCGCTGGATGGCGGCGAGGCGGCGTTTGCGCGTTCGGAGCAGGACGATGATGCCCAGGGCGAGAGAGAGTATGCCGAGGAAGGACAGCATGGTGATTACGGCTATTAGAGTGCCCGATAACTTTGAACCGCTGGAGAGACTCTCGGGAGTGCTTGATGATGCCGGGGACGTGGATGTGGTGGAAGCGGTGGTGCTCGAGGGGCTAGAGAGTGTCGTTGTCGGAGAGGTTGTTGTTGTCGTAGATACCGTCGAAGTCGTCGACGTACTGGACGACGTGGACGTGCTGGATGTTGTCGATGCACTGGTGGTGACAGACGAGGTGATCGAGCTCGTGGTCGTAGCAGGACTCGAAGAAGTCGCTGTAGAGCTCGGAAACAATGGAATTGGGGCGGTAAAGGTGAACGTGAGGAAGGGTATAGGGACAGGAAGGACGGAGATGATAATCGGCGTCGACGTCGGGACCGGGGCAGGCGGACGCCTATGACGAAGGGAGTCCTCGAATGCCGCTGAACTCTCCGTCGCAGGCCCCCGAGGCACGAAGGGCGATGTCGCTGCACCAGATTGACCCGAGCTGGTCGGTTCTGCGGACGGACGCGATCAGGCATTGCGGGGTGTCACAGAGAGCGGATACATACCAACATCACCACCACAGGATATTGGGATGAGGTCGGCGTCACCGCTACGGTCTGCAGGATGTCATGAATGTCAGGTTTGGCGGTTCAAATAGGTGACGTACCGTAAACACCATCCTCCGCAAGAAGTTCCACACATGATTCTGGCAATCCCTCAGCCCAGTCCAAAGCTAAGAAGTGTCAGCAAGACAAGCCAGGGAAGTATATAGGCGTATAGACTTACCGTAGGTGTCCCTGACACCTATACTAGCAGCATAGGCCACTGGGAACTGATGACAAGAACCGATTATAACCACCAGGGTGTAGAATAAAGCATAATAAGGAAAGATAAAGAAAAGGCAGTTGAGGATGACCCGCATAGCCCTCAACGCCGAGCGTCAAGCTCGCGAAACGAAAAGTAAAGGGAAGGAAAGAGGAGACGGCGAGGTGCTCTATGTATACATGGAGCAGACGAGAGCGCAGGAGGCGGCGGCGACGTCGACCCACGGGTATATTTGGGAAAGCAGCGCCCGTCCACTGCGTTGCACGATGGCACAGCCCAGGATCTGTTCAGGGCACAGGTCAGAACGAGTTCCACCGAGGAGACAGATTGGTTCCGTGCGAGTGGTTCGCGTGTTGCGCTGCTCTTAAGTTGATTTGAGACATCTCTTCAAACTCGGAGGCCAATTAACTTGGCGTGTCTCGGGCACGGGCACAATGCACATTACGGGTCCGGAGTACAAAGGCGTCAACGTTGCATATCTCACCTAGCCAACGATGGCTATGTGTTCTGCAGTCTGAAGCTCGGAGTCGACGTCCGCCTATAGTATATCAGCAGAGTACTTACAAAAGCTACTGTGAAAGACGCTGAGGTCATAGTTGATAACAAGGGCGACGGGTGTTGCAAGCGGCATCTGACAGCTACTTGATCGAGAACAATACATCCGCCCCCGGTTAAAGCACACCCAGTGCCTCCAGGCGCCTCACGTCTCAGACACGCGCTCACCGTGAGCACGCCTTCAACGAGCACGTCGGCAGGCCTACAGCCAAAGCGTGCATACAAAGCCCCATCCATGTCCAGCGCACCAGCCAAGGCAAAGAGCGGCTCGTCGGGGGGCACCGCCGGTAAGCCTCACCGAGCTCCCGGCGGCAGCAGCACCAGCCAGCGGGGCAGAAAGCGCAAAGCGGCGACGACGCAGCCAACGCACAGTATGCACGAGAACGAGATGATCATCGCTCCCCCCGCGGCAGACACGGCGCACGCCCGGCCAGAGCGTAAGTGCACACTGTCCAGCTGCTCCCCCGCAAGTGAATGTTCCCGCTGCTGACCAGAGCAGCACCGCCCCAGTTCCGACGGTCCATCATCCCCATCCCCATCCCCACTCGCAACCGCAACCATTGTTCAGCAACGTGACCCGCGCGTACCCGCCTGGGCACGGACATGGACATCCCGCGCACGCACCGGAGCCGCACCACGGCCATCGAGCCCGGACCTCCCATACCGAAGCGCACCAATACCCGCGTCCGCAGCGGCTGAGCACCTCAGGCTCTCATGATCGTGACCGGGACCACAACCAGCCAAATCCGAATACGAACCGACCGAGCATGCGGGACCCAGGACCACCGCGCTCGATGCTGCAGCGTGAGTGACCACTATTACGAGACCGGGTCGCAGAAACGGAACACTGAGAGAACTAATATCCCGTTTTCAAACATGATGCGACGATCACAGAAGCGTGGCATGTCGCGCTTTCTTCCGACCCATTAGTCGACTCCGACGAAGAGAACCCAGACGGACACGTCCGGCTCGAGTACAGTGAGTTCAGCGCGCGCCGCCGCCTACCGCATGTCTCGCGTCCGTTGGCCCATTGCTCATGCATCATCCGTTAGCTCGAAGATTAAGCGTCATCTCCCGTCTACGAGGCAGGCCACCGACACCAAGTCCTGAGCTAGACAATGCGATGCTAGCCCCTGTACAGAGCTTGCACTAGCTGTATTCATGTCCGATCCGCGAGTCCACTTTCTTGTTGTGTGTTCACCAAACTGTATTCTTCACTACAACCCAATCTCTATGTCAAACCATGAAGCAAACATTATCTTACATTCAGTATCGTGACCTACGCAAAATGTGAGGTAGCTAGTATATGCAGGAGTAAACTGTGATTACGCAAAAAAGGCGTGAGCAGCGAAGTCCGAAGGAGGGGGATATGGCTGGCCAGCAAACAACCACCTTGATGAGTTGAACAGGCCAGTATGGTAAAAAGAGGGCGAGAGAGGAGGGAGGGAGGGAGAGGGCTCCGGCCAAGTAAGTTCCGAGGATAGAATACAATAAAATAATATCTTTCTCTACACATTGCCCAAAAAACAAACGGCTCACTCGGCGAGCCATTTTTCGCATTGCTTGGCGTACTTGTCCAGTAGCTGAGCAAGATCCCGGATGACGAATGTCAAGACAACGCTCGCGAAGAACTCGGATATTCTCTTCAGCTTCACCTCCGCCGCGTTCCGCAGCTCCGGGGGGAAGGCGGCATATATGGGGGCGATGGGCGTCGACAGCATCGCCTTTGTGTGCTCGTCAAGTAGTTGTACATTCCGGAACAGACGGGTCAGTCCAGCTACATATGCCACAGGAGAATCAAGGCTAAGAAGCCCATAGTCAACACAATATCATAATTGAATGCAAAAATGAGCAACACACTTTTTGCCGTTCGTAAATTTGTCAAATTGCCGCGTTAACTTCCCGCCCCACGAGGTGACCTATACAACGCGCGTCGTCAATAAACCGGCTATTATACGCGCGCGCGCGAAGGCTGCATATAAATAACGCACCACCCCGCTCTTCTTAATCACAAACCCTTCTCCGACGCCGAGCTTCTTCCCAAAGCTCGCCACGACGCTATCACAGACCTGCCCGAGCTCGTCCAGCTTCGCTACCCACAGCTCAGCCTCTTTCGGGCCGACGCTGCCGATGCCCAGCGCGAGACCACTGCACACGTTGCCCGCACCAAAGGACTCCGCGCTACATTGCTGCATCTCTTCTAACGCAGAACATAGTACCTCGACGACCCTGACTTTCTCCGGTACGTTAGCGAGCTTCGCCCCTCCCTGCGACCACACTTCCTGGGGAACATGAAGCCGGCGCGTGATATAGCCTCCACTCTTGTTGGTCATCGTTCCAGCAAGAAGGTCCATCATGTGATAAGGCTTCCGCTGGATGTCTGAGGGAGGCTGAGGAGGTAGTGGCGAAGTAGGAGTGGTAGGCAAGTTATTGGCGAATATCGCCGGCGGGGGTACGAGGGCAGTCGGAGGCAAAGGTGATGACAGATCAGTCTGGATGAAGAGCTGTGGCTGCCCTGTTAGTGGGTTGAGCTTAGACGAGGCAATCGAAGACTTGCGTCCGCCCGATATGCTTGTGTGGGGGACAGGTCGCTGAGAGTCAAATGAAACACTGCCGTTCACAATCGCTGGACGGTGGCCAGGCTGAGATAGGGCTCGACTCCGACCGCCATAAGACGTACCACCGTGCGGCGAGGATGAGCCATTGGACCTCACATTCTGGAGACCGAATTGTGGCGGAACAGTGTCTGTAGGAGACGAACCTGATGTGTGTGTAGTTGATGGTGGTGCAGAAGTTTTATTACGTCGCTGCATGATAGAGGCTTGGCTGATCGTGTTATTTACGAGTTGTTGGTTCGAGATCGCCATCGAGCTTCCACGGGTACGTGAGACGTATTGTGCACCATCTACACCGGCAAAGGGTCCACCTGCCGCGTTAGAGGATGGAAGGGATGGTACAGGAGGCAAAGGATGGGTATCGCGTATCGCGGTACGTGGCGTTTCTGGTCGACGTGGAAGAGTAGCTAGAACGTCCTGTCCGTTCATTTGATCTTCCGAGGCATGTGCGCTACCATCCTTTACCGGCTCTTCCGTGACGGAAGTGAGCTTGCTGCCAGAGTTTGTCTTTCTGTGGGTGGTGACCGAACCTCCTCGAGGACGTCCAACTTCCAGATACTTGGTCGGTTGGCTGGCGCTAGGTGGTGCATTGATAGGTTGCATATCAGGCGGGGGAGGTGGGGATGAAGAAGGAGGCGGGGGTGGGGGTGGCAGATTGGACATGGCTCGAGGCCGGGATGAAGCAGCTGCTGCCGTCCGAGGGGTGAGTGTTGCGCTGCGGGGTGGAACGGGAGGGACGATAGGCTGATTGACGGGTTCGGGAGACCCTGGGTCTGCAAACGCGGCGTATGGATGGGAGGCGTTTTCGTCCTCTGACGAGTAGTGAGGCTCAAGACCAAACATAGTGGAACCCATTGCGTGTGCATCGCCATGGTCATCGGTCGGCAGATATTCGTCAAGAAGATCATGCTGAGGGTCATCTTGACTATGCTCTAGGCTGAAATGATATGACATGGGGGTGTCTGAGAAATTTGCAGGTGATGGCGGTTGAGTAGATGTTGTGGAAACAGAGATAGTAGACGTTCGAACGGACGAAGGTGAATGTGGGATGGGAGGAATGCTATAGATCAGACTCAAGATGTTCATGCGGTCAGCATAAGTATCGTGCTGAACGGTTGAGGACGATAAGCAAAATAATGGAGGCTTTAGCACTGTGACTTACTATCGACTTTAGCCGTCTGACTTCCTCTTCTTGAGCCATAACACTCCTTCTCCGGCCACCTCGACGCCTACCACCAGCTTCGGTACTATCCTCTCCTCTCCTGACTCTTTCCATGACCTCGCTCAAGAGGGCGACGCTCCGGCCGTACGCGACGACGGCAGCGTAAGGGTCATCGTTGGTGGAATCGAGCTGAACGGCCTCTCTTGCAAGTTCCAAGGCCTTGGTTAATGCACGACGAGAGGACGGTGGTCGGGAGTTGGAGCCGCCCTGTGAAGGGAGCGCCAAGTGTGCGCCGTTTTCGCGAGGCTGACCTTGATGGAGCATCGATTGCGGAGGTGGATCCGAATAGTCAGGCACCTGCAGACTCGGAAGGCCAGCGTTATCTGCGAGTGCAACACGTGCGTGAGGAAAGTTTGGCGCAGGACTGGAGTTTGGTACTGCGACGGGTTGGAGGCCGTTCTGAGTGCCGTTAGTGGCTAAACGATGTCTTGATGGCTGGTGGTCCTCGTTAGAAAATGCGTTAGGTAGGTCGTTTGTGAATTGGAGGGGGGGTAAGGGGGGCACGTCGGGGAGAGGCTGGGTGGGAGGAGCGGCAGCTGGTGGATAGAGGGCGGCGGCAGAACGACGACGCTGGGAGATGGCGGAGGGTACGGCGGGTGGAGAAGATGCGAGGTTTGATGGGGGGCTGAGTGTCTGTTGGTCGTGCCATTGGCGGCCGCGGTGGGGGATAGAGAAGGGCCCAGGATTAATATCGAGTTCCATGATGAAAAGGGAAGTCGGCCGAGAGAGATCAAAAGCAGAGGTGGATCCCTGCGTCGAGAGCTGCAAGAGCAAATCGGCTGGCGGGTATCGACCGTCTGTCCACCTCGGTCGGCTGCTGACTGTAGCTAGGACTGTGCACAGACACGGTGGCTGGAGCGAGCACAGCGGACACGGGCAGCCTGTGACGCCGTCGGGGGAGGCAAGGGGGAGCTGAGAGAACGAAGACGCTGTGACAAGACACTCTCTCTGGGAGTGTTGTGTTGGCCGGACAATTAGTTGGAATACCCGTATTTGGTATCTCCAACAACCCCGGATTCAGAAAAAGCCCGCTCACTATTACTAGAACGCAGTCCTCATATTACAGGCGCTTCATGCAAATTTTACCATGTAGCGAGCGCTTTTTTCAACTCGTAAAACGTCATGACCGACTGCGGACTACGTGCCCCGCTGTTGTCTTGGCTGCAGACAATGCAGGGACGACAAAACGTGCTCTCCGTTCCGATCGTCGCCCGATCCATGCATACTCAGGGTTGCTCACCTTACGGGCGTTTCCTCCGTTTCAATCTCACTCTCGATGATGGCTATGCACTGATCCCCGCACACATCCACCGTCGTAACGTCTCATGCATCATGGACCGTGGGCCACATCCGAGTATGGCGTATTGCAGTGCAGCCATATATAGGGCGGTCTGTTCTGTTTTTATGCACAAGAGCCATAAATGTGTACCCAAAGCTTCGATAAAACACATCGTATCA
Organism: Coniophora puteana RWD-64-598 SS2; assembly: GCF_000271625.1. NCBI lineage: Eukaryota > Fungi > Basidiomycota > Agaricomycetes > Boletales > Coniophoraceae > Coniophora > Coniophora puteana. The sequence goes on from NW_006913053.1 coordinate 1,842,296, forward strand.
CCAGACCAGACGACCCACTTCCTTTGGCACAATTCAGAAAGTCACCAGATCGGTCGGATTACTTACATATCCCGCAATTCATGTCAGTGACACAATTTCAAGCGAGCGAACAAGCAAGATACTTCCAATGATGCCTGTTATGATGGCAGCCATTGCTGCTATATTTATAGTCACTTTCTTGCACAAATTATCATGATCAGTCAGGACAAAATAAGAACCATGAGAAAGGGTAACTAGAAGAAGGAACGTCAATGCATTATCCAGTGAATAAAATGAAGAGCGAGTGTGTCCAGAAACGAGCGAAAGAAACACCATCGCCGGCGCTCAGGTAAAGGGTATAAGCAAAAACCAGATTTCCAATAAGCCCAACGTGCCGGCCTTGACCACCCTTCGATCACTCCCTGAGCTCCCCATGAGATCCCTGAGCAGCGAGGCGGCTCTCCAAGTTCCTAAATGCCACAACATTATAACGGACTTAAGTTATTGCAGTAACACCACCATACCTGAGAGATTCCTCCTTGGCCAACAATTCCTGCCGCTTCTCGTTGATTTCGCGTTGCACCTTGAGTTCGATCTCGCGGAGCTGATAGTTCCACTGTAAGATTGCGGTTCTTTTGAACTATCATGTCACATACCTTCTCCTCCTCCCTGCGGAGCTGCTCTTCCTTGAGACGCACACTTTGCGTGGCAAGGTCCTCGGGAAGAATGGACGAGTCCCTGTTTCTCCATCAGTGCTATGAAAAGAAACTCGACTAGGTGCACATACTGAATGTCGGAGTGAACCGTCCGCGACAGCTTCTCAGTACGATACGTTTCGTACAAAACATCGTGGGTCAACGACTTGAGATCGCCCAGGTGAGAGCTGGTGGTAAAGTTAGTAGGTGTACAAGACAAACGCAGAACGTCCTGACTTCAACAGTGCGCTTCTAAGACGGCTAAAGTCAGAGTGCTTGGGGTTGTCGACCTCGGCAATACCCCAAGGGTATATCCTAGCCCGGACAGGGTTGCCGTCAATGTCGACCTCTTCCTCAGAGCCAATGATAGCGAAGGGAAGCAAAGCCTGGAGAGAGAGCATGAGCCGGAAAACCACACCAACGCATATATGAACGTACACGAAGCTCGCTGTTGTCCTGAATGGTCTCTTCGTCATCTTCCTCCACATCATAAGGGAAGTTGTACACGGGGATATCGTAGTGCTCAATATCCTCCATGATCTAGAGTAAAATGTTAGTGTGTACGATACTCATTGATAACGAAGCCACTGACTCTCTTCTTGAAACCCTTCAACTCAGAGGGGGTCAAAGAATCGGCCTTCCCAACGACGGGGATGACATTGACACGAGGAGACAAGCGCCTCATGAGTTCGATGTCCATTTCCCTCAGACTGTTTAGTTGTCAATATGTGGCTTAAGCCTTGTTGTCAAGGAACGCACGAGTGGCCAGTGGGAGGGATGAAGTAGAGAAGGGCATGGACACGGTTGTCCCGGAAGCGAGGGTTACGCTTGATACGGGACTCCTCAGCGAGGATATCATCGTACTGGCGCTCGAGATGACCGACAATCTCCTGGAAGCTAGGGTATTGGGCTTAGACACGTGTCGGCAGAAAAGCCGGGGTAGAAGGCTCACGCAAACTCGTTGTCGATGTTGTCGCCGAAGCCGGGGGTGTCGACGATGGTCAGTGCAATACGAACACCGTCTTCCTCGAGTTCTGAAGGAACCAAGAAAGTGAGAAGGGGTATCTCTGGACAGTTGCCTATTACCCACCAACATTGACGGGCTTGATCTTGATGCCCTCCTCAACGTGAGCAGTCTCCGGGGTGTCAGAGACCTTGTGGGCGAGAACCTCGGACTCGCAAAGGGTGTTTACGAAGGTAGTGCGACCGGTACCGGAGGCACCTATGTTTGTCGGGCAACGCGTCGACGATTGAGCACCTATGCATGCGGGGAAGGCAAAGCGAGGGTGCGTACCGACAACCATGAGGGTGAACTGGACACCCTTCTTAACCTTGTTACCCCTACGTCTGCCGGCGAAAGACATTTTGTGCGAGCTTGTTCAACTGTTGGCGGTGCTTGGGGAGGGCAAAACAGAACGGCGAGAAACTTGGGACGATGTTTGGAACTCCGCCGCTTTGCGCCACTGGCGCGCTTCGCGCCTATTTCGCGATGTCACGCTTGCTCGGAGGCCCCTTTGTGCTTGACATAGCACAGGCAGCCCTCCCTTCCCTCTTTCGTTCCAAGCTGTAGCAGCAAGAGATTACAGCCCACCGTTCATGCTCTCGGCGACCTTACGATGTCGCCACTCTGTATTACTACTCGCTAGTCGGCAGTCTGTCCTTGTACAAGCCACGCGCCGTGAATTTCACGCAACGGACGCGTCTCGCGGTACCACTTCTGCGTCAAAGTCCACTCGTGGTGTAACAGTCACCAAGAAGAAGTTCTCTGAGCTTCCAACCAGGCCCGCCACAGATGGTGGCTCCGAGTCATCTGATACAGGTGAATCATATACGACATTGCGTTGGGCCTCGGGGGTAACAATACGTCCTTAGCTACTCATGCCACTGGCCAAATTGAGCCCGGAAATGCCCCTGCAAATTTGGATGATGTTCCTATACGGAAAAGAAAGCCACGTACGCGTGTCAAAGCTTCTGCTCAGCCCGATACTCCGCAAGGTATGCCAATTGATGCGATATACACTCAGAAATAACAACAATATAACAGATGCCACCGCAGAAACCGAGGCCCCTGTCAAGCGCAGGCGTTCTCGCAAGTCAGTAATGAAAGACGACGCCGATGAGCCAGCACCCTCTGTGTCGAATAAGCCTAGTCAACCTCGAAACATGCTGGCTACTGAGATTCTGGCGAATCTCGAACGGTTCCCGCATTGCATCTTGCTCACACGTGTCGGACAATTCTACGAGGTAAGCCGTCGCGCTGTACCCGCGCTCTTTTTCTCAAGGTATTGGTCTTTGTAGTCCTATTTCGATCAAGCCGTGGATGTGGCTCGGCTTCTCAACATAAAGCTAACTTCCAGAGTATGGGACAAGAAAGACATCGCCATGTGTGGTTTCCCGATCATACACTTGGAACGGTACCTCAAAGTTCTGGTTCAACAACACAAGCTGTTCGTGGCTATGTGTGAGGAATACCCTCGACGGACGGAGCTCAATCAGAAGCCTGAGTTTGAGCGACGAGTCGCGCGTGTCATCACTCCTGGCACATTAATCGACGAGCCATTTTTGAACCACTTCGAGAACAACTATCTTCTTGCTGTGAACAGCGCCTCGGGTCCAAACCAGTTGGTTGATGGCCTTTTGGGACTTGCTTGGATTGATGTTTCAACTGGAGAATTCTTCACTAAAACTTGTTCCTCTGATTCGCTCAAAGACGAAGTAACCAGGATAGGGCCACGAGAGGTCGTACTTGACTCGTCGCTCCGGTCGGATTCTTCACATCCTGTACGGAGAGCTGTAGACGAGGACGGCCATTTTGTCTCTTATGCACCAACTTCAGCACTAGCCTCAGAGTCATTTCTACCTACAAACCACATCGTGGACGACGTCGTAGCTTCTGAAGAGTCTAAGCGGGAAGCTTCTGTCTACACTGCTCAAGAAGCCGGTGCCATCAGTACTCTCACAAGTTACCTCCGTGTCAACCTACTGGAACATATGCCCACGTTGACTATGCCGAACCGTGACATCGCTGATACTCGCATGCAAATTGATTCTCATACGATCAAGGCTCTGGAAATCCGTGAGACTTCTCGCGAGGGAGGGACTAGTGGAAGCCTCATGAGCGTCGTTAAGCGAACAGTAACAAGTGGGGGCACTCGCCTGCTGTCACGATGGCTTTGTGAGTGAACTACTTCTTCACTGTAGTTGCGCTCTAATCGAGCCCAGGCTCACCAAGTACATCAATCAAAGAAATACAAGCCAGACAGTCGCTGGTCGAGTTGTTCTACACACGCCCACACCTTCTCGAGGACGTCAAGCAACTTCTCATGAAGCTCTCTGATACATCTCGCATCGTTCAAAAGTTCCTTCTCCTGCGAGGTGACCCTAGTGATCTTCTTGCCCTCCAGAAGACGGTTACTACCTGGAATTCGATTCAGGAACGCATTCAGCTGGAGCGAGACATGGAACAAAAGGAGAAGGTCGCCTCCACAGACAAGGATTGGCAGAGTATCGAAACTTTGGTGTCTCGCATGAACGACCTAAGTGACCTCTCGGATCGCATCAAGGCGGCGTTACATGACTATAGCCCACCAACCGCTGAACAACTGTCTGATGATCCTGATGCCGACACTGATACGTTGAAGAAAGACTCTGTCAACTCTCCGGCTTCTAAGTTTGAAGGTCAAAAATGGACAATCAACCCCGAGTGCGCCTCTCCAAAGCTATAAATTTACGAAATGGCTTAAACGTCTTGATAGCTTCTCCCCCGCGCTCACTAGCCTCCATCGAGCCCTCAACGACCTGCTCGACCGTCGCGTCAAGATGGGACAGGAGCTGCAACTTGAGTATTGTGAGCCCTTGCACTGTAGGCGGTATCGTGACTTACGCACAATGTAGCTGCGCCCTCGCTCACCCTTCGTTCATCCCCTATCTATGGCCTTCATGTTCACGTCGGCCGGAACAAGAAGGATGCCGGCAAAGTAAAAGCCTCCCCGCTATTTCAAAAGCTATCGGAGAACGCTTCGACGAGCACTTTCTTCTACCAGGTAAAGTGTCCCCCTCCTCGTTTAAGCCCGCTCTTCTCACTCGACCATGAAGCCATGGTTTTTACTCGGAAGCCAAATCACAGAAATTAGTATCGCCATAACCGAGGCTGAGAAAGAAGCTTTCAGAATGCTACGCGACGAGGTATTTTCGGCATGTTTCAAATAGTTTTTGCACCTAATGCAGTCTGATAGGTAGCTGCCTGTGCAGAGCATATCAGGCGAAACTCGCGCATCATGGACGAGCTAGACGTCACGATTGGTTTCGCTAGGCTCGCTAAGGAGATGGGATTCGTGAAGCCTCAGGTAACGGACGAGTATGTAATCTTCCAGTCAGCGCTCTTGTTTGCTCTGAAGCCCCGTTTTAGCATGTCTTTTGAAATCGTTGATGGTAGACACCCCACAGTCGAGAAGGGACTTCTTGCTGCGGGACGAGTCTTCACTCCGAACTCGATCGAAATGACCGATGCCTCCCGTTTGCAGGTTATCACCGGCCCTAACATGGCGGGAAAATCTACAGTGCTTCGACAAGTAGCATTAATTGCCCTTCTTGCCCAGACCGGTTCATTCGTCCCTGCAGAATCGGCCGTCGTCGGTATCGTGGACAGACTCTTCTCTCGGGTTGGGGCTAAGGACGATCTGTTCCGCGATAGGAGTACCTTTATGGTCGAGATGCTTGAAACTGCAGAAATCTTGCGGCGGGCGACGCCTCGTAGCCTGGTCGGTCTACATCCTTTCATGCAATTATAGCCTGTTTTGACAATATCCCAGGTTATCATGGATGAGGTGGGTCGAGGCACTACCATCAAGGACGGTCTTGCTATTGCCTTTGCGACCGTCCACCATCTCTTGACTGTCAATCGTTCTCGAGCACTCTTTGCCACCCACTTTCACGAACTAGCAGACATTCTCGGCTACGATGGCAAATCTCACGGGCGAGGCTCCTTTGAGGGTATAAGCTTCCACTGCACTGGGATCGAAGAGATCGACGTGAGTGCAATTTCTCATCTATGTATACCCAAGCTTACCAGCCACGCTTAGGACAATCATTTCGCGTACTCTCATCGTCTGAAACCGGGCGTGAACAGAGACAGCCACGGCCTTAAAGTTGCTCAGCTCGCCGGAATGCCCGACTCAGTGATAACACTCGCTAAAGGAGCGCTATCTGTCCTCAAGGAGCACGAACTTCTCAACGCCTCAGAGCTCACATCTCTAGGAAAGACTCTAACCTCGACATGAAGTCTTGGCACCATTCAATGTACCCTTTAAACTAAAGCCATTTAATGACATTGTATATACCCGTAATCGGAGCTAGTAATACTACGGATTTTTAAGCCAGCTGTGATCTAATGTAGTTAAGAGCGGATCCAGCCTTGAGCCATTCGAGTTGGTCGCTGGACATGGTATGCTTGGTGGGTATGGTGAAGACCCCGCCATCACGCTTCGTCACCCGAAGGCTTACGGTCGCATCAGCCTTACCCTCGATCAACTCAGCGAGGCCGACAGTCTCGATGACATCTCCCGAGCCAATGCGAGCGTAGTCGCGTTTGTCAGCGAACCAGAGAGGTAGAACGCCTTGTTTCTGGATGAAGAGTTAGCGAACTAAAGCAGCGTAGGTGAAGAGTGCGCTTGCCTTCAGGTTAGTCTCGTGAATACGCGCGAACGAGCGGGCGACAATGGCAGCGCAGCCTGCATCTCGCGTTAGATAAAATTTCGACTGCAGGGCGATCCAGCTTACCGTAGAATCGTGGCTGCAGCGCGGCATGCTCGCGAGCACTGCCTTCACCGTAATTGTCATCGACTACCAGAGCCCAGGGTTGATCGCGAGCCTTCATGCGCTTGGCGACAGCAGGTATCGTATCGGTCGATGACGAAGAGGCATCGTGATCATGGTCAAATGCAACATTGACTTCACCATTTTCATCATTCACAGCCTGCGCATAAGTCAGTCACAATTTGTCCAAGTGGAGCAAGCGACATGCCGTGATCACTGCAAAGCAGGTAAGTCATCTATGCAATAAGGAGACCTTGTGTAAGCTTAGACTTACGAAGATTCTCAGAGATATTCGTCAAGTGCCCCTTGTACTTGAGCCATGGTCCCTGGAAGAAAAAAACGAACGCATTCAAACTTCATGCAATGCAACCAAGGTGTTCATTCACTCACAGCCGCAGAGATATGGTCAGTCGTGCACTTGCCTCGCACTCTCATCAGCACCTTTAGAGGAGGGAGCTCGTTTCCACGCGTGTTACCGTTGCCCTCTCCGAAGTGGCTCGTGAAGGGCTCGAGGATCTCCAATCGCTGTGACTTAGGATCAATGATTATCTTCGTCTCAGGCTGGGGCTCAGGGGTGGGGCTGGGGTAGTAGTCAGTGTTGCCGGCAGCGAATCCCTGCGACGGGAGGTCCTGTCCTACGGGCGGGCTGAACTTGAACGGTTTGCCGGAGGGAAGGTCGATAGAGTCATGCATGGGGTTGAATGAGAGTTTCCCGGAGAAAGCCATGGCAGTCACGATTGTGGGCGACGCGAGGAAGTTCATCGTAAGGCGGTTTCCGTCGTTTCGAGACTTGAAGTTCCTGCATATTTCGGGTTAGATAAAGCAGGTTGCATTAACCTCCGATACGCATACCGGTTGAAAGAGGTCAATATGGCTAGGCAGTCATGGATCAATGTACGTTGAAGAGACGTTATTAGTAAGCTTACCATTCTCTTCATTCTTGGAGTCCTCGCGCTTCCACTGTGGCAGGTCAGCCAAGAAGCGACAAAGGGCATAACACAAAGACTTGCCTGGCCGATACATGGTCCACAAGCATTGGCCAAGACGGTAGCACCAACGTCTTGCAGACAGCTCGTGACACCGTCACGCTCCATGGTCGCACGGATTTGTTCAGAACCGGGAGTGCAGAGGAAAGGAACCTAGGGAAAGATAGTTGTAGCAACCGTTCAAAAGTTGCTAATGTACAAGTACCTTGGCGGTAAGACCAGCATCTTTTGCCTGGCGTGCCAACTCTGCCACACGTGTCTGATTGTATTATATTGGTTAGAACTCTCTCTTCAGTTTTGCGATACACACCATGTCCTCGTAAGAGCTGTTAGTGCAAGAACCAATAAGACCGGCGGAAAGTTCGTCTTTCCATCCTTGTTCTTTGACGAAGGAACCAAACTTGGAGAGCGGAGTAGCCAAATCAGGGGTGAAAGGACCGTTAATCATGGGCTCGAGTTTCGATAAGTCCTGGGCAAGGGTGAGTAGAGAGCTAGACGTGGGAGAAACGTCGCGTACAATCTCAATGACCTCGTCGTACTCGGCCTTTTCATCAGCTTGCAAGAAGCCTTTTGCAGCAGCCTTGTCGGCGGCGTGTGCGACCGGCGCACGACCCGTTGCAATGAGGTATTCACGCATGTTCTGTGTATATTGGAAAGTCGACGTCGTGGCACCAACTTCAGCGCCCATGTTCGCAACAGTGGCCAGACCTTTACAGTAGCAACATTTAAGATGGGCAACCTAGGACAAACAACTGGAGTGATTGTGGACATACCCGTGCAGGACTGGTTTGCGACACCGGGACCGAAATATTCCAGAATGCGACCTGTTCCTCCCTGCACCAGATATAAGCCTCCATGACAGCTGGAGCAATAGAAACGAACGAACCCTGACAGTCAGCTTGCCTGCCAAGTGGAGGATGAGATCCTTCGGCGTTGCCCAACCATTCAATTGCCCAGTCAGGTGTATGCCTAACCCTAGCTGTGAGCCACTATCTATACTTTGAAGAATGCGCCGACATACCGACAACCTGAGGCGCTTTGAGCTCCCATGGAGTGCCAGTCATTGCGTCCACAGCGTCAGCGCCTCCAACACCGATAGCTAGCATTCCAAGGCCACCAGCATTAGGAGTATGCGAGTCTGTTTTATGTATAAGTCAGGTGAGAGGCTGCTATGCGGGGACAGCGCACCAGTTCCGAGCCTGCCAACTGATTTGTCAGCCGAAACAACCAAAGCAAGAGACTTTAAGCGCTGGAGTCACTGACATTAGCATTCCGGGGGCTGCATAGTTCTCAAGGACAATCTGGTGAATGATGCCCGAACCAGGCTTCCAGAACTCGATACCATACTTCTTGGCAGCACTCTCCAGGAAGTCAAAGACCTCTTGATTCGAAACGATAGAACGCTGGGAAAGACTTCAACAAATTATCCTCTGCCTTCTGTGATGTACATTACCTTCAAGTCCGTCTCTGCGCCTTCTGCCGCTTGGATAAGATGGTCGCAGTGAATGCTGGTCGGGACGGCGCATCTAGGGAGCCCTGCGCTCATGAACTGGAGCCTGTAGACACAATGTCGGATTGGAAAATAACAAGACAACGATCAAGCTTACAGTGCCATCCTGTCATGAAGCATAGGTTAGGCATACACATGAGCAGAGTCTGGGCAGGGACGTACTGAGCAGAAGCGTCTTGCATCGCGACGCGCTCCGGGGAGAGCTGGAGGTAGCTTTCACCACGGATTTTACCACCGCCTGCAAGACTCTTAGCAGGGTCATGGAGATGACTGTAAAGTATCTTCTCAGCGAGCGTGAGTGGCCTGTTGTTGAGCAGTTCGCGCACGAGAGCGAGCTTCTCGAGCAGCTGCTCATAGGGCGGCGTGATCGAGGAGCAGTCCTTGTGAACAGGGACGTGGGTGGCCAGGCCGCGGCGGAGGAGACGCTGCGTTGGCCGGGCAGCCTTACTCAGGGCGCTGACGGCCATGGCGAGCACAGAATAGTGGAGAAGAGATGCTCGTTGTAGCTAATATGTTATTGTAGAAAACTGTGTACCTTAGATGACAGCCACGGAGTTTAGGGGCCAGGGCCGAGTGATCGAGTCAACCGTCGGCCGTGGCTTCTCTCGCCAATCGCCGATGGCCCGAATGTCATCCGACGCGCTTCACGTCCAATGCCCGTCACCACAATGGCTCAACAGACGCCTCCTTCCAGCCACTACTGCTCCTCGTTTCCCAATATCCCCCAGTGTACACCCACTCCTCGCCGTCTTGCCTGAACCATCTCGGCTGCCTTTCTCTGCTTGCTCTCCTCCTTTCTCTCTGAGCCTCTTCCACTCTAGTCTTCTCCGCCTCTGCCTTGTCCCCATCACCTTCCTCTAACGCCCGAATATCTGGCCGCAATCTCGAATCAGTTGGTGGCAAGCATCCATTCATATCAGGCGTGATCTCGTTCAGCGTGATTCCAAACGCTGTGAATCCATAGTACTCCAACGCCTCCTTCGGCATAGGCGTCATTCGCCACAGTACCTTGAGATGCGACGAGTCGAGCACTTGCGCGATCTGTTCGTCCCACTTTCCCTCTAGCGTGGCTAGCTTCTTCCCATGAGCGTCCGTGACAACTCCGGACACCTCATTGGATGCGCCCCAGTAGCCGCTTTGTTTGAACTCTAGAACACAGCTATATTTGTCGTGGACGCTCTCGATGGTCATTTTGCCGACGTGCTCGAGATACTTAGTGCCCATCATCAGGTTCCGCATGAACGATGATGGCTTGTTCCTGATACATTGGCTTCATAAGCGGTGCACGTCTGGACCTCTTATCCTCAAGCACTTACCAAGTGTAGTGTGCATCACTTATCCTGAGATGGGTAGCCCCAAGAGGTATAATCTCCAGACTTTTTCCTGAGTAAAGTTTGTAATCCTCCTTGCAAGGTCATGAGAAGATTGGCTCACCCCAAAACTTTGTTTTTCCAGCCGAAGTTGCATATAGCTCCCATCCCTCGCCTTCGGCATGATAGGCCAAGATGACTGGATTGTGCGACACTTTCTCCGCAATGAACTTCATCCGCACATCTTCAAATGTCTCCGCCAGCATAGGGTTGCTAAAATTATATAACGCAAGTCAATTCGCAGATATTTCACCGAAATGAGAAGCCATACAAGCCTTTCCTGCCTGAACGATATCTGGTGTGGGCGTAACTTGAAACAGCGAACGCGGCGACATGACAGATACGCTCGACTGGGTCGGTGGCTTTCGCACATTGATCGAGAAGAGTGTGATATTCAACTTCCTCGGCCATGCGCTGTAACAACGATAGCGGCTCATTAAATGAAACCGGGACCGCAATCGTAGACAAGTCCTAAGCAACAGATAGCGTCAGACTTTAGCATCAACACTTGTCACCCATCACACCTTGCCAACGTTCTTTTTCAGTATCGTAAAGAGGCTACCTTCATCGCCAACAGGACCGGATGGTAGCTGTGTCCGACGAACGACATGCTTGGCGCTCAACTGCGACGGTGTCCTGCTGGCCCGACTTGGTCTACGAGTTGGAGTGGGGTGGCATTCTTCGTCCGACGAGCCGGAATCATGGATATCGTCATCATCATCTTCGGCAGCAACGTCTGCTTTCTCCTCTTCAGGGGTTGGCTCATCTAGAGTAAACTCTTCGCCAGCATCGAACCATTCCGCGTCGCTGGCAGTTGTGGATACCGACATCCGCGACATTCGTCTTGATTGCCGTCCTGCGAGAGTAGAGAAGCGTGATGGTGAGCGGAAGTCGCCTCGTTCTTCAGGAGTCGTTGCCAATAGCGTAGGAGCGGGCGGTGCATTGTCCGTGTGGGGCGGCGCATGCAGTGATCTGAGTAAATCAGCCTGCTGCGACTTGAGAGCATCCATAATCTCCTGGATACGTTGGAAATGAAGGAACGTTGTATTCTCGGGATGACCTCGATGCGAGGAGTTGCTCTCGGAATGTCCTCCAGCTTCACGGGAGTCACTGGAGAGGCCGAAAGAAATCGGAGAGTACACGCACGCTTCTTGAAAAGACTGAACATCGATGCGTCTTTGGTGTGCTCTTTGTACTTGTCTTTTTCTGCCTTGGACTTGAGAGAACCAGGATTTCTCTTGGACGCCTCTTCGGCCTCCAACGTACCGATCGCTTGCTCAAGCTCCGCGATTGACTGATATAAACTGAGTGAAATACGACTGGCCTTGTTTGGAGAATACACATACTGCCCCCATGGCTTCGACGATAGCGCCGGCCATGTTAGACTGCGAATGGGCCACCCGCTGAGTAGGGGTAGCCCTCCCCATTGTTGATTTACGAGACTCTGAAGGAATACATTTCCTGATGCACTTTACTTGTGCGTCACCTTTGTTGTGTGCGTTCCACTTACCTGAACGCGAACATCCACGTGTTGAAATCGTCCGCGGAGAGACATTTGACATGGAACGTGGCGTTGTTTGAGTCTATATGGATGTCTTTCCGACCAGGAGCAGTGGATACCGCAGCGTTGGGTAAGAAAATCTCATCGCGGCTAGGGTGCTTGGGGTCAAAGGAATAGGACAAGACCCCTGAGCGGTGGAGGACAAAGTAGCGCCTCGCGAAGCCTGCACATGTACACACGCGTCAGGCGGGATGGGTCGGGCGGGGGACAGTGAGTGACAGACCCTGCATCTTCTTCCTGCGTTTCTTGAGCATCCATCCCTCACAGATAATGTCGTGGTTCTGGTTCAGTCCTAGATGTGCGCTGTTGTGGAGGGAAGTCATCCTTGCTCTATTGCCTGCGATGGGATATAATGCTCAAAGAATGCCTATTAGTCCGGCTCACGAGCCGTAGTACGACTGAATGTGGCTTGCAAGTATATTTAGCGAAGTCGTTGGTAAAAGTATCGTCGACGAACACGGAAGAAGGATGAAGCTGAAGCTTGGGCGCGCACGAGGATCTCAAGAGAGAAAGAACGATTGCTAAGTTCTAACACATTGCTAACACGTACCGCGGTGGTGGGAAAAGCTGACCTCGCTAAACCCTTCTCGATCTTATCATTATTGGCCAAGCGTCACTTTGGCTTACCCACTAGCGCTGTTGTTCAGCACACGGACGAGGTTGTGTGTGAGTGTTCGTTCATGGATCAACGGGCCTCCCGGATCGATGCTCCTCCGTTCCTCTAGGCCGATAGTGACCGATGCCAGTGGGTAAACGCTAGGTCGTGAAAGGGGAAAGACGGTCGATGGCATGGTACATAGGTAGGTGTTAGTAGACCAACGGCCGCGCCGCACGGGGGCCATATGGATAGCAGCGTTCCTGTAATCCAGATGACGGATAGACGGAGTAAGTCGTTAGCTCATAGGGGATTGCTGTTTATTACGCCAACGTTGGTCAGCATCTCAATAATGTGCATATGCTCATGAGAGGAAATTCTCCGTCAATCGATAGGAGATCTCACGCCATTGCGGTCCGCACCCAGAACTCCTTAATCTGCACTCGATCGTCTTTCCTCTCTTCATCCCGTTCCCTATCCTCTCTCATACATCCATAGCATGTCTACTCCTACGTACGTTGCTTATTGTCCCTTTCCGTCACGCATGCTAACCATAATTTCGTACACAGTGGTGATATCGGCCTCATCGGCCTGGCCGTCATGGTATGTTTCCCTCCTCGCCGCCCGATTCAACTGTCAGTTCTAAGCCGTCCGTAGGGTCAAAACTTGATCCTTAACATGAACGACAAGGGCTTCAACGTTGTCGCCTACAACCGTACCACCAGCAAGGTCGACGATTTCCTCAACAACGAGGCAAAAGGTAGATAAGATCATAGATGACATAATTTAAAACACAATTCAACCCGTGCCCTACCTTCTAGGCACCAATGTCCAGGGCGCACACTCCATTGAGGAACTTGTCTCTAAGCTCAAGCGCCCCCGCAAGATCATTCTCCTCGTCAAGGCCGGCCCGGCCGTCGATGCTTTCATCTCCCAGCTCGAGCCTCACCTCGAGAAGGGTGACATCATCATCGACGGCGGTAACTCCCACTACCCCGACTCAATCCGTCGCACCCAGGAGCTCGAGGCCAAGGGCCTTCTCTTCGTCGGCTCCGGTGTTTCCGGTGGTGAGGAGGGCGCCCGCTATGGTCCTTCGCTGATGCCCGGTGGTTCGGACGCTGCGTGGCCCGCCATCAAGGAGATCTTCCAGGCCACTGCTGCTCAGGTCAACGGCGAGCCCTGCTGTGACTGGGTCGGTCAGACCGGCTCTGGACACTACGTCAAGATGGTTCACAACGGTCCGTATTTTTATTACAATTTCCTCAGAACGCTTATACCAACCTTACGGAATTCTGTTTAGGTATCGAGTACGGCGACATGCAGCTGATCGCTGAAGCCTACGACATTCTCAAACGTGGTCTCAGTCTCCGAGAGACCGAGATTGCTGACATCTTCCTCAAGTGGAACACCGGTGTCCTCGATTCCTTCCTCATCGACATCACTGCTAACATCTTGAAGTTCAACGACGATGATGGCACTCCTCTTGTTACTAAGATCCTCGACTCGGCTGGCCAGAAGGGTACTGGAAAGTGGACAGCCATCGCTGCTCTCGACGCAGGTACTCCTGGTATGTAACTAATTTAGATGCTAAAGTTGAATTTACTAAGTATTTCCCAAGTCACCCTCATTGGTGAGGCCGTCTTCGCCCGTTGCCTGTCCTCCATCAAGGAGGAGCGTGTTCGCGCAAGCAAGGCTATCACCGGCCCCCAGAAGGAGCCTTTCCGCGGCGACAAGCAGCAGTTCATTGATGATCTTGAGCAGGCTCTTTATGCCTCCAAGATCATCTCCTACACTCAGGGCTTTATGCTCATGAGGGAGACCGCCAAGGAGGTGGGTATTGATATGCTTACTTGATGTGTCGGCTGGATAAAGACATCGTTTCTATAGCTGAACTGGAAGCTGAACTACTCTGGTATTGCCCAAATGTGGCGTGGCGGCTGCATTATCAAGAGTGTCTTCCTTGGTGACATCACCTCCGCTTACCAGAAGAACGGCAACCTCGAGTCCCTGCTCTTCGACGACTTCTTCAACAAGGGTAAGAGTCTTTTAATCAATTTGGTCTTGTTTATTAATCAGTCGTTCAGCCGTCCACAAGGCCCAACCTGGCTGGAGGCGTGTCGTTGCTCAGGCCGTCCTCTGGGGTATCCCTACGCCTGCCTTCAGCACTGCCCTCGCCTTCTTCGATGGCTACAGGAGCGAAGTCGTCCCTGCTAACCTCCTCCAGGCACAGGTAAATGCAGCCGATTTTTGCGAGTAAATTTTGTTTCTCATACTTTTGCCTCAGCGTGACTACTTCGGTGCCCACACCTTCCGTGTCGTCCCTGGCAAGGAGAACGACAAGCTCCAGGCCGGCAAGGATATCCGTAAGTTCACTCGTCCATGACGACCAGCAGCGTTCATAACAGCTATTTCAGACATCAACTGGACTGGTCGTGGAGGCAATGTCTCCGCCAGTACCTATTCTGCTTAAATGCAGCGCACTTTGTTTTCTTATTTTCTTCGCGTTGCCTCACCATGTAGACTTCAGTGTGGTGTTAAGTACGATAAGTAGTCAAAATCATGTTGTATGTACTATCAGAAATGCAAGCACACACCGAGTACTTTCATTGAATGTAATTATGGGAGCGACGCGGTTAGCCCCTGAGGTTGATGAGAACGCAAGTGGATCGCTCTTTGTTTTCACCACCATGTGCGGCATCTTCTGCTCGGTTTTGGGGACATGTCCAGGTGTCTCTCTCGATCAGAGAACTCTGAACGAGCTTGGAGATCTTTGCTCACGCTTGCGGATTGTTAACGGACATAGAGGTACGCTGTAAGAAAGGTGACAATGTAAACTCGATGCTGAGCTCAGTGTGATATACAGGGCCAGACGCTCAGCGATCCGAGCGCGTCACACTATCCGATGGCGATCAAAAACACACTTCTCCTCATAATGACACGCAGACTTGCGGTTGTTCGATCTCGCTTGAGCTTTACGCGTCCGAGCTGCGCTTGCGGGGTGACCACCCTGTCGAGCAACCCCACATACGCGATGAAAACATTCTTTGCTGGAACGGAGAGGTCAGCTTCGATTTTCTACGCCGGATTCATGATCTCGATCTCACAGAATTTATTTTAGGTTTTCGAGGGGTTAGACGTCAGTTTTGCGCGTTGCTTTCAGTAGACCATGAATGGCTCATGCTGCAAAGCGCGTCTTGATAATGTAGATCGATCAGCGCGAAAACGACGGTGTACGGCTGTTCGAGGCGATCGAAGTGCTGCCGACGCCTGAAGACATACCCAAGTTGTTTGGGACCATTGAAGGCCCGTGAGTCGCGTCAACGATGCAGTGTGCTCTTATCAGATTCTGACTTGGTCTGTGTGAAGATATGCATTTGTGTATTTTCATGTGAGCACATAACCACAGAGATAGGATCATACTGAGACGCCATTGAACGTTGCTCAGGCAAGATCCAGGCGTCTCTACTTTGGCCGTGACCCCCTCGGAAGACGCTCGCTATTAATGCATACACCCACAACCGAGAAGCCGTATCTTATACTCGCGTCGGTATCCGCAGGCTACCATGCACTGTACGACCTTGTCGAAGTCAGCTCGGAGTCGTTTCACTGCCTTGACCTCGGCCGTCACCAATCTGGTCAGGTACGAGGTTAATGAGCTCCTTGATTGACTTTGCTTGATTCAGAAATCATAGGCTATGGGAGCATGCTTCTCTCAGCTTTCGCGTCAGGATTCTACACGAGAAGAGGAGTTTGTGAGATACAGGCTGCCTTGATGACCTTCTGATCCTCTGACCGTTGATATAGGCCGTACCGAAACGGGTCAACACAGTAATACCTCGCGATGATATACCGAAGATTGCCTCAATAGATCAGGATGTCATACCTGAAGAAATTGACAAGGCCGTAAACGGCCTGATTGAGCATTTAGACATGAGCGTGATGCTTCATGTTTGCAGCATACCTCAAAATGGGTACGTTCCTATGAGTCTGCTATTGAAAGCATATAGTGACATGAAGTTTCAGAGGTGGCTCGGATCAGCCACGAAGCAGAGTTGCAGTACTTTTCAGCGGCGGCATCGACAGTACAGTCGTTGCTTACCTTGCGCATCGGTAACTTCCTTTTCACACAACCCATCGGAACATGGAAGGGTCTGACGCGTTTATACAGTCATGTTCAGGCGAACGAACCCATCGACTTGCTGAACGTCGCCTTTGAGAATCCTCGAAAAGTCAAGGTCGGAGGGTCCCAGGCGGGATTAAAGAAGAAGAAACAGAATAATGTAACGGGAGATGTTTCGGGAGGAAGCCCGTCTTATCTGGTACCCGATCGAGTGACCGGGCTTCAAGAAGTCGAGGAGCTGCGAAGATTGTGTCCTGATCGTGTTTGGAACTTTGTACGACATTAAATTTCTGGTTATGTTTTGTGTTTAGATGCTCACAATGGGCCGCAGGTAGAGATTGACGTTCCGTATGCTGTGCGTACTGAGAGCTGCCTACTAAACAGCAGCTGAGCTCACTCAAGTAGGAATCACAAGCTGCACGCACAACCATCGAGCAACTGATGTGGCCGAGAGAGACCGTGATGGACCTGGTAGGCGAGACACGAGTTCTAAAGAAGGAGCTTACAGAGACGTTACGCAGAGTCTTGCCATGGCGCTCTACTTCGCGGCAAGGGGCGTTGGACGGGTGCGCCAAGGGGACCAATACATCGACTACACTAGTCCAGCCCGAGTTTTACTCAACGGCCTGGGATCGGATGAGCTGATGGGAGGGTATGGGCGGCATCAAACCGCCTATACACATAAAGGTTGGCAGGGTGTTATAGACGAGGTATGAGTTCAAAGAGTGGCAGAGATTGCGTTTCGGAGGGACTGATCTCGCCACAACAGCTCCAGCTTGAACTCGACAGAATACCTACTCGAAATCTAGGGCGAGACGATCGCGTGATCTCCTCGCACGGGAAAGAGACAAGGCACCCTTTCCTTTCGTTGTCTGTGGTCAACTATCTGGCTAGTTTGCCGGTGCACCGGAAGCTTGACCCCAGACTGCCAATTGGATTCGGAGATAAGACACTGCTGAGGCTGGCGGTGTACAGGCTCGGGCTCAAGGAGGCGAGCTCGCGCAAGAAGCGTGCGATGCAGTTTGGCAGTCACTCTGCTAGGATGGAGAGCGGAGACAAAGAGAGACGAGGCGATCTGGTCATAGAGAAGAGCGCTAACAGTAGTGCAAGTGACATGTTGGCAGAGGAATAGATAGGAGCAGTTGATGAGATGTTTGGTTATGCTTCCGTTCCTACGCGTGTCGGCTCCTTTTGCCGGCGTGACCTCAGCTACTACCTTGACTTCATTCGTCTTCTAAACTTGCGAACTCTTCAATCATGGCCCTTCCTAATGCTCTTTCGCGGGCCATTGGTATGATTGTGCATTATCGTCATATGTATGCAGCTGACTGAGTCCAATATAGTCCCACTCGGTGTTGCGTTTGCAGTCGCCCAAGCGAGTATTTACGATGTCCCAGGAGGGTACCGCGCAGTTATGTTTGACCGGTTCCAGGGTGTCAAGGACATGGTATGCCTATCTGGAATCTTTGAGAGGTCTCTACACTCATAACCTACAGGCTACTGGTGAAGGAACGCACTTTTTGGTTCCCTGGCTGCAGCGCGCCATCCTTTATGACTGTCGCATCAAGCCTAGAGTGAGAGGACAACACTTTCTGACACGCGTCATGGCCTGACATTTCCCCAAGAACATATCTACTACGACTGGGTCCAAGGACTTGCAGATGGTCTCAATAACTCTGCGTGTCATGTCTCGACCCGACACCGAGCACCTGCCCAAAATTTACCAGAGCCTTGGTCTCGACTATGACGAGAGGGTGCTCCCTTCCATTGGCAATGAAGTTCTGAAGGCCATTGTGGCTCAGTTCGATGCTGCCGAGCTCATCACGCAACGCGAAGTGGTGCGTCTTTACTGTGGTGTGTACTCACGCGTTCGGTGCATATAACGCGGGGTGTGTAGGTTTCGTCAAGAATACGCGCAGATTTGTTGCAGCGTGCCGGGGAGTTCAACATCAAGTTGGAGGATGTTTCAATTACCCATTTGACGTTCGGCAAGGCAAGTTGCACGTTACTATGTATTTGATTCTTTGTTGACAAGTAGTGGGAATATAGGAGTTCACGCAGGTATGAGTTTTGATAAGAGTTACAGCGGTCTGGCACTAACGCAGTCGTAGGCGGTCGAAGCCAAGCAAATTGCTCAGCAAGGTACGTCACTGTCAGTGCTGTATGAGCTTTTAGCTGACTGGTCTCGACCGTACCAGATGCGGAGCGGGCCAAGTTTATCGTGGAAAAGGTACGCATCTAAAGCGGTTGCCCACATGGTTTGCTGACCATCTGCAGGCGGAGCAAGAGCGTCAAGCGGCAGTCATCCGTGCCGAGGGAGAAGCAGAGGCGGCTTCGACGATCTCAAAGGCGCTGGACAAGGCTGGGGAGGCGTTCTTGGCACTGCGCAAGATTGAGGCAAGCAAGGCGATTGTGGCCTCCCTTGCGACGAACAGCAACGTGAGCTATATCCCGAGCAGCGGGGGTGGTGTGCTGTTGAATGTGCCTGCAAACAAGTAATATTAATTACTAGTATATAGTATAGTGTTCAAGTAAAGCCAATTTGTGGGCAGTGCTAATGGGCGTGTGAATGTGGCTGTGCCTGATAAGCGGCGATATCCGTGAGCTGGTTCCCATGTCTCTGCGGGAGTGGTGGCGCCGGACCAGTTCGTCCTCTGAGTCTCTGAGTCTCTCGCTCGCTCTTCCGCTGCGTCTCTGACTTGTTCTCCTCGTCTCTTTTCTCTTTTCCTCTCTTTCTCTTTTCTCATTTCTGTCTCTCTGTCTCCTGTCTGACGGACTTGGCATCCATATCTTGTCTCACCCCTCTCCACTTTCATCGGTCAGTCTCTCCAGCCCACCTGAGCTAATATCCCAACCGGCGCTCATCTCATAATAGCCCTTTCTCTCTTCTCTGTCCAATCTTCAGCCATGAATCCTATGGGTAATATGGGAGGTCCCGCAGAGGCTCCGGTAAGCACATGTCCCGAACATTCTTTCCTCATATCCTGACTGATCTCTTCCCCTCCTTTCCTGTCCTCTACAGAGGAGAGCTCATCTCTACGTCGGCAACCTCAGCCCCCGCGTCACCGAATACATGCTCACTGAGATTTTTGCTGTCGCCGGCCCCGTCCAGCATGTCAAGATCATTCCGGATCGTAACTACCAGCATGGTGGCCTCAACTACGGCTTCGTCGAATACCTTGATATGCGCGCTGCCGAGACCGCCCTCCAGACCCTCAATGGGCGTAAAATTTTCGACACCGAAATTCGTGTGAACTGGGCATACCAGGGCCAACAGAACAAGGAGGACACTTCTGGTCACTTCCACGTCTTCGTCGGTGATCTCAGCCCGGAGGTCAACGATGAAGTGCTTGCAAAGGCATTCGCCGCGTTCGGCACCATGTCGGACGCACGCGTCATGTGGGACATGAACTCCGGAAAATCTCGTGGTTACGGGTTCCTTGCCTTCAGGGATAAAACCGATGCCGAGCAGGCTATCGCCACCATGAACGGCGAATGGCTCGGCTCGCGGGCCATCCGTGTTAACTGGGCGAACCAGAAAACTCAGGGAGCCCCTGCAGTAGGTGCTGGTGCTCCTGCTCCTCGTCCTGGTGGCGGCGGCGGCGTCGGAACGGCGCCCGCTCCGATCAACTTCCAGGGTGGCCCGCTCTCGTACGAATCCGTCGTCCAGCAAACGCCCTCGTACAACTCCACCGTCTACGTCGGCAACTTGGTCCCGTACTGCACTCAGGCCGACCTCATCCCGCTCTTCCAGTCCATCGGCTATCTGTCCGAAATCCGCATGCAGGCTGACCGTGGGTTCGCGTTCGTCAAGCTGGACACGCACGAACACGCGGCCATGGCCATTGTGCAGTTGCAGGGTCAGATGGTCCACGGTCGTCCGATCAAGTGCAGCTGGGGCAAAGATCGCACGGACGGACAGGCCACCGCGATGAGTCCCACAGCAACGGCGGCGCCGTACGGCAACATGGTGAGCATCATTCTCTGATTCTCCTGTCTTTAAAGTCGCTTCCATAGGAACGGCCGAGGCGGTAATGAACGGGGAACTCACGGCACTTGCTTACTATAGCCGATGTATGGGATGCCGCAACCACCCAATACGTACGGCCAGTACGGCTTCGGCGGGTATGGGGGCTTCCCCAACCAGGCGCCTGGGGCTGGTCCAGGCAGCCCCGGCATGCCGCAGCCCTCGCCGGGTGGCGCTGCTGGCGGTATGGGACTTGGTGCCAACACTCAGCCTGGCGCCGTAGATCCCTCTGCTGCTGCTGCTCAGGGTGCTCAGGGTCAGTGGCCTGGCGGAGATCCCAGCTCTTACTACTCGAATTACTGGGGCGGTGGGTGCTAATCTGCTCTACATTCTACTTCTTGCTGACGGCGATGTAGGCTACTATGGTCAGCAGGCTGCTGGCCAGCAGGGTGCTAATGGGCAGGGCCAGGGTCCTGCCTAAGCTCTGGGAGTCATGACACGCAATTGCTTTTTTTCGTCTCACCAAACTCAATGTAGCCATGCGAACGTCAACAAACTGTCCCCTCGAACTTTCCATCCTTGCCCACTATCTGCGTGTTCAAATGTTCAAAATGAATGAAGAAGCAACATCACTGTACTTCCGAGAACACTCTTTATTTTCTCTTCTTTAACACCTATTTTTCTTTCTTATTCCCTTTAACAGTAACCGTGCTCTCTGTTTCTGCTAAGGCTTTATCTCTTTGTTTCTTTATTTTATCCAGTTCCCAGCTCTGTTTATTCTCTGCGGTAGATGAGCTGACCATCACAACTGTTGTTTTCTTCCACTTGTGCTCGGTGATGACTAGTCTTGACATGTCTATTGCACATGCATTAGAATTCACTGCTCATCCGCTGTATCATATTCTTAAAGAACAAAGAGAAAGAAAAAGTGTGGTCCGAAAGCAACTACTGTGAGGGAAAGATGCGATACAAAACAGTGTGGGTATGAAATTAGGCAAGTTAGGGAGGGGGCTACTGGGATAGCTAGGCTTTCTCGACCTCGTCGGCGTCGGCATCGTCGACGACTAGCCATTCGGTGTCTGCTCCAGATTGGCCTCCGACAGAGACTGCGGCCCATCCGTCGTCGTCGCTGTCGTCGGGTCCCCCTCCCTCGGTGCGTTTCCCGACCCCGAGCCGGCTGGTGGGTCGGAGGGGTCGCCGCCACCACCACCACCACCACCACCACCACCACCACCACCACCGCCCGAGGTCTCGCTGCTGGAGCCGCCGCCGTCGCGCCAGTTGACGACGGCCTGGTGGCGGGAGCGCATGTCCTCGTAAAAGTCGTTTGCCTCGTTGAGCTTGTTTGCCTGTGCCTGCTTGTCGTCGAGCCAGCGCTGGAGGAGCTTTGCGTTGTCCTTTGTGAGCGTCTGGTTGCGGTCCTCGATCTGGCCGAGCTCGAGCTGGAGGGTGGATATTTCGTCGTGTAGGACCTGTGGTGGGATGGTACAAGGAGGGGAGTAGGGGAAGCACGTGTTAGACGCGTGGTGGACCGGGTAAGGGCGATGAGATTAGGGAAAGGGGTGGGAGGTGAAGATGTCTTTTGGGATGGGGTCATAAGGGTGCGCAAAGCGCGCAAGGGACGCGCGTGCGACGCGCCGGCGGGAACGGGAGGGGGCGGCGATGATGATAATCAAGGTGGTGTTAGTGGAAACGCTCACCTGGGCGGTGCGGTCCTTCTCGGCCATGAGCTCGTTATGCTGGTCGACCTTGCGGCGGAGAGTCGCGACCTCGTCGCGGGTCTTGCGGAGGGCCTCGGCGTCGAGGCGGGCTGCCTCCTCCTTTTCGCGGAGGGTCTCGTTCATCGCGAGCAGGCGCTGGGCGTTCTGGCCCTGGGTCTTGTACACTGTGGCGAGCTCGTCGCGGAGGGAGGAGATCTGGGACTCGAGGGAGGCCATGTATGCGGCGCGGACGGGGTTGCTGTGGTGGTGAATAAGAATCTGACAAGGTCGATCGAGCGTGGGCAGATGATGCTCACTCTTCGTTCGTGCCTGGGACGTAGACGGTGGACGAGGAGGGGTTGGCGCGTACGGAGCCCATGGCCTTGAGGAGGGAGGCATTGCGCTCCTTGAGGAGCTTTGTCTGCTGTGCGAGTCTGCGGTCTGAATGACATGTACGATTTATTTCGATTCAAGTAGGATGGTTATGTGAAGACGTACACTGCTCGATGATGGATGCGAAGGAGGCCTGCTTCGCATTGCGCTCTGTGAGACGGAGGCGGAGGAGCTCTTGCCATGATGGTTCCCCCATCGTGGAGGAGAGCGGGGAGCGTGCAGTCCCAGTGCAGCCGAGGGGAGGGCGAGTCGGTCCGTGGCCCTTCGAGTCTGGTGTTAGACGCGAACCGAGCTATAGTGGATATGAGGAAATCGAATAGCACTTGCACTTACGCCTGCCTTACTCCAGATTCACCCAATGGCTAGCACAGGGCAGTGATTCGGCAGTGGCCGGGCGGGGTCTGAATGCGGGCCACGGCGCCGAGGCGGGCAGCCAACACAAGGACAACGTCCCAGCCAACGACGACTCATTTCCTTTTCCTGACAGAGCCACCCCACTGCTGCACGACTCCCGCCAGCCTCTCGCCCACAGCAGCGCATACATCCAACATCTCTAACTACACACCATGGGCCGCGTACTCCTCAAGGTGCGCCTATCTCTCTCACTCCCTTCTCCCCCAGGCTAAAGTGGCGCATCGCCCAGGTTATCATCCTCGGCGACAGCGGGTGCGTACACCTTCGCTTTCCCCAAATCGATACCCCATCTCATCGTGCCCCTGTTATGCTCTCTAAACGACTCACAGTGTCGGCAAGACCTCGCTCATGAACCAATACGTCAACAAGCGCTTCAGCAACCAGTACAAGGCCACTATCGGTGCCGACTTGTGCGTGCCCCTGTTCCACCCTCGGCCCTCGCTCATTCACTCACGCTATCATTGTCACAGCCTCACGAAGGAGGTCATGGTCGATGACCGTCTCGTCACCATGCAGGTCCGTCTTTGCTTTTACTCGCTCCGCCTTTTACTCGTGCTCACCAGCGCTCCCCCTTCCGCTTACGTGAACACGTCCCCATGATCCGATCCTCCCTTCTCCCCTGAAATCTAATGCGCATACACACACACAGCTCTGGGACACCGCCGGCCAAGAGCGCTTCCAGTCGCTCGGCGTCGCCTTCTACCGCGGCGCAGACTGCTGCGTGCTCGTGTACGACGTGAACAGCGCCAAGTCCTTTGAGACGCTCGACTCGTGGCGGGACGAGTTCCTCATCCAGGCGAGCCCACACGACCCCGAGAACTTCCCCTTTGTCGTCCTCGGCAACAAGATCGATGTCGAGGAGAACAAGCGCCAGGTACGCACCGCTGCTACTCGCTTCGCTCTCTGGTGGCTGAATGGCGTTTGTTTGCGCCCTTTTTTTTAGGTGACGCAGAAGCGGGCGATGACGTGGTGCCAGTCCAAGGGAAACATTCCTTACTTTGAGACGTCGGCCAAGGAGGCTATCAATGTCGAGCAGGCGTTCCAGACTGTCGCCAAGAACGCGCTCCAGCAGGAGCAGGAAGAGCAGTTGTGCGTACCATGCTACACTTTTCTGTGGCCCTCCTAATTGTTGCGCGCGATAGATACGTCGACTACCCGGATCCGATTCAGATCGACCGGGAGACGTCCCAGAACTATGGCTGCAATTGCTGAGCGCTGAGCCGTCGCTCTGGCTTATTAACGACCGTCTTCGTATCCTTGTTTCTCCGCGGGACCCTCCTGTCATAGGCCGCCTGTTACCCCTTTGTCTCCCTTTTTTCCTTTATTTGCTGTAATACATGTCCGCACTAGACCTCGGGGTCGTAATGCCATGATTTGTCACGATTACATGTGGACGACGACCAGGGAAAGCAATAACACAAGTGCATATGTGGGCCGTACGAAGGGGACCCGCCGAGTACAAGTACAATGCTGACGTTCTTTCTTCTTCTACTTTATTATTATAGTCTATATGATGCCGCCGACGCTGTCCCTCTCAATAATGGTAATTAATTACAGCTTGAACTCGGACCGCGGGTACTGGACCTTTTGCGCGGCGGCCTCGTCGA
Organism: Coniophora puteana RWD-64-598 SS2; assembly: GCF_000271625.1. NCBI lineage: Eukaryota > Fungi > Basidiomycota > Agaricomycetes > Boletales > Coniophoraceae > Coniophora > Coniophora puteana. Next base: position 1,867,007 of record NW_006913053.1, read on the forward strand.
CGAACCAGAAGACCTGGCCCGGATGCGCGGGGCGCACGCGGCTCGCGGGCAGGCCGTCCTCGGGGTGATCGAGGACGGCAGCGAGCGTGTCGGCCTTGCTCGCGCCGGCGGCGACGAACGCGACGCGCGCTGCGTGGTTGATGACGGGGAAGGTGAACGTGATGCGCGCCGCGGGGGGCTTGGGCGAGTCCTTGATCCACGCGACCCAGCGGTCTTCCTCTGCGAGAAGGGCGTGCCCGGGGAAGAGGGAGCAGGTGTGGCCGTCGGGGCCGAGGCCGAGGAGGAGGAGGTCGAAGACGGGGAAGCGGGCGCTGTCTTTTTGTGCGAATTCGGCGATGAGCTGCGATTCGTAGGCGTCTGCGAGCTCGTCGAGGGCGTCGTCTGTGGATTTGTCGGGGGTGCTTAGTTGTGGGAGGAGGTCGGCGTCGATGGCGTGGATGTGCGAGAAGGGGAGGGGGACTTTGGACCAGAGCTCGTCGGTGCAGAGTCTGTGGTTCGAGTCGGGGTGGTCGAGGGGTACGGCGCGTTCGTCGGCGTAGAAGACTTGCCTGTGTACGGGTCAGCTGCTTTGAGCTTTGAGTATATGGGAGCGAGAAATGGACAGACCACTTGTCCCACTTGACGTTGGGGTTTCCCACAAGCCGGCCGAGCTGCTTCGGTAGGGAGCCCCCTGAGATGGCGAGAGTGAAGCGGCCCTTCTTGTCGATGGCATCGCGCTGTGCGCGGACGACAAACTGGGCGAGAGCCTCCTCGAGCTCTGCGGGCTCTGCAAAAGTGTTGAGGATGGCAGGCGCTGGGGGCTGGTGCAGCGAGGTCATGGTTTGCAATTATCTGCTGCTTGAGGAGTCGATGTTTGTCTGCGACTGTTCAGTGCTGGAGAGATAAGAAGGATCGACTCAGGCTCTGGCGTCACACAGACGTCAGCCCTGCAAATACCCATAAATAGCCCCTGTCTCGCTCAGAACCGCGCAATTTGTAATTCTCGAAGGCGCGTACCTATTCGAAGTCCTTCGACTTGTCGTAATACAAATTCAAAGCACGCGTCATATAACACAACATTACCCAGACGAAACTGACTCGCTGCTCCCCCCAGACCCTTCCCTAGCACCCGCATACGTCTCACCCGCACCAGCATCGGATACACCAACCACCTCCCCGCCCATCTCAGGAAACAACGCAACCAAAACCGCATCCAGAAACATCATCAGCAAGTGCGCGTTCGCCGCCCTGTCGCTCAGCGCCTCTAGGGCTTCCTCGACGCCCTCGCCCGGCCGCGCGCCAAACAGCAGCGCCGACGCCGGCCGCGGAACCGCCTCAACCAGGCGCGCGACGAGCTGCGCGTGCGCGTGCGCCTGCTCGGCGGCCGTCGGCGGGGGCTCGGGCTGCGCCGGCGCGGGCGGGAAGACGGTGCGTTTGGTCGTGAGAAGGATGGTGTGCAGGGTGGGAGCGGAGAGGACGTGTTCGGTGAGCATGTAGGCTAGGAACCTACGTAGGATAGATATGAGGACAGGAGATGGAGGATGGAGGATGTTGGGTCTATGTACGCACCTGTCGGCGAAGGACTCGAATAGTGTGCAAGGCACGTCGATTAGGGCGATGAGCAGGCTTGCTGTGAGCCGCGTGCGCGCGTTGATGATCTCGGCGGCGGCGCGCAGACACTGGCGAGCGTGCCCACGGGGCTGCGATCGAGGAAGGGGTGGATGCGGAAGCTCGAATGACGAGTCGACTGAGCCTGGTGGAGTTGGTGTTGCAGGCGCAGAGCGGGAACGTTGGAGCTTGGCAGGGGAAGGTGCTCGCGAGGGCCCGTTGACGCGAGAGATGGTGAGTTTAGCCTGTCTGTAGGCAGTTGTAATGGCCAGACCGGCAGCCGAGATAGCTTGAACGGCAGAGAGAACAAAGACGATGAGGTTGGCAAACGACCAAGGCGAGGGTGATGATGCCGGTGATGGATCGGTGGCCTTGCAAAAATGACATGAGCAATTCGAGGACGGCGGATCGAGGCAACGTACCTTCTGCACGACACTATCCCGAGGCGGCCCGAGCACATTGAGAAGAATGCGATCGATGAACCACGGCTCCGTGAGTCGGGGAAAGAGCACACGCAACACGATCATAACGACGATCTCGCGCACAATGTACCGCTCGCCCGGGGGCGCATAGTCCTGCGGCGGAAGACACAGCCGGAGCACACCATCGACCGCCTGTCGAATATACTCCACATCGACGTTTCCCTGCGCATCGAGCGCCACATGCGGCTGGAGCCCATGGAACACCTGCGCGCGCGCGGCACCGCCCACCGCGCCCGTCGTGTACCCCGTGCCGGCTTTCGCCTGGGCCTCGCGCCAGTCGCGCCAGTGCTGCGCGAGGAGAGCGGGCGCTGTGGCGTACAGCAGCTGCGGGACGTCCGCGGCGTGAACGCGGGCCTGGAGGGCCTGGAGGACGGCGGCGAGGGTGCTGGTGATCGCGGGGAGGAACTCCTTGTCGTAGCGGGTAATCTTGGACCACCACGGGGCGACGTGGGCGCGCAGGGCGAGGGCGATGAGGTCGTACGCGTCTGCGGTGAGCTCGGGCGGGCATGGGGTGGTGAATAGGGGCGGCGGGGGTGTGCCTGGTGGGAGAGAGGGGAAGAGGAGGCGGTTGGCGAGCGGTTGGGCGGTCTTGGTGGAGGTTTGGGGGGAGCGTGCGGAGGCGAAGGATGGGGCTGGGGTGGAGCGAGGAACGTGGGCGAGGGTCGGGCGGGTGGTAGGGGAGGGCGCCATCGACGTCGGTGTCGGGGACGTCGTGGGCAATGCCCAGCTGGTGGGAACGGCGACAACGGAGAGGGAAGCACGAGTGCCGGCGAGTAATTGGGTAAGCGACGCATACTAATTATGGACGAGGTATTATTGGAAGAAGCTCCAAAGTAGGGATCAGATCCAAGGATGGGCAGATAGGTCATACGGAGGGGTTGGCGAGCCGGAGGCGAGCAGAGAAGCTCCCGAGGGGTTCAGCCTCCGGGAGACCCAAAATTGGCAAGGAGCCGGCGATTTGGGAGCTGTCACGTGACACAGTCTGGCTCGCTTGGCGGAGAGACTTAGGTGCTTCGGAGGGCGACCGTCCAAATATGGTAATAAACCTAGTTGACCGATTATGACCGAATGGACCGAATGGACCGAAATTAGGTGGACCCCTCCGTATGGCGTAGCTGCTCAAGGATGCTTCGATCTTAAGGTGCTCGCTGCCGTCCGAGTGCCTTGCATAAATTTAACCCTCAGTCTTTCCAGATCCTGACATTAATTGTCCGTCTTGCTCGGCTCAGTGTGGTCTGGTCTCAATTCTGACCACAGCCGCCACACGCTCCTTTGCCCTGTCTCTCGTTTATACTTTTTGTGTCCTTCCTACTTCCTCCCCTCCTGAGCCTCGAAATGACGGAGACGACAGTGGTCATCGTCGTCGTCGTCTGTGCAGTTGCAGTCATCGCCATCGCAGTCGTCGCCTATCGCACCATCCGCAACCGCTTCATCCGCAACTCCCGCCCCCTCCCTCCTGTCCAACCTATCGTCTCCACACGTGCTCGCAACCTCGCAGACTTTGAGGCAAATGCAGCCTACCTCCGCGCCCAGCCAGACATCTCCGTAGACGTCATCCCCGGCACCCCCAACTCCTCCGTGCCCCTCGTCCTCAACCAATCCGTCAGCTCTGTCTCCCTCTACGCAATGGAGAAGGCGTCCTTCCCCAGCTCTAGATACGGCTCCGGCATCAGCACGCCCCTCTCAAGCGAGCCGAGGCTCGCCCATTACGACGCAGACCCCTCGGCGCCTCTCCAGCCGCCCCCGCGCCACTCCCGCCGGCCCGATACCGCGAGCTCCTCCCACTCCTACACCTCCGACGCGCCCTCCGGCACACTCTCCCCCTTTTCCTCAGAGACGCCCAGCTCCGCCACGTCGTTCAACACCTGCTCGCCGTCCTCGTCCCGACTGTACAGCCCGTCGCCATCTTCGTCGTCGCTATCAGCCGCCGGCGCCAATGCGGCGCTGGCGACAGGGGCAGGGGCAGAGGCCAAACACGTGCGTTCGGCTAGCAGGCCGCGGTCGATCGCGTCTGCGACGACGGAGCATACCAGCTACACCACGCGCACCGCGTCCTCTGCCCGCCTCGGGCTGCCGCATAACCCGCACAGCGGAGTGCGCGTCGTGCTGCCTGCGCCGCTCGGCAGCGATCCGTCCTTGCATACGTACGCAGCCGTCGGCCCGGGGTCCGGGGAGAGGCGGGCGAGGCCAAGGCCGCAGAATGCGTACGCGCTCTCGGTGGTTTCGCATAGCGCGTCGCGCGTGAGTGTGGCGGATGTGTGGGCGCCGGCGGTTTATCGCGCTGCTGCTGCTATAGACGACGACAAGGGTAAGTGTGGCTTTTCTCGCAATCGGACGGCTGACATGGGGCCGCTTGTACTATAGCTCACCTGCGCAACTCATGCGCGCCGCTCGCGCAGTCCCGGTTGCCCAACGCGGCTCCGACCAGTCTCAGTGCCGAGGGGCGACGACGCAGCTCCACGTCGAGTGTGACGGCGCCGCCTGACTTGGTGCCGCCGCCCGTCCCGCGCGTGCCTGGTGCGTATGGCATTGGCAAGGCGCCTGTGGAGCAGCAGCGTCTGCCGTCGCATCTGCGACAGCGGTCCAAGTCGGGTCCTGGGCCGGGCGAGCTGTCGATGAGCGTGTCGGTGGCGTCGTCGTAGGCTTGATGTTGATTTGGGACGCGACCTTTATACGACGATCCTTCTACTTGTGCGCACGCGCGCTAGGACGCGTGCGGTGAATGTATCGTTATGTGTGTTCGCTCTGCCTCGCTCGTGCTGCGTACTAGGGACTGGATTTTCCTATTACACGGACAATTGGGGGATTGGTGCTTCTGCCTGTTTTATAACTTGTTGCGTTCATTTTTTGTTGGTCTCTTCTTCATCTCATACTCACTCCCTGCACGCCACGACCCATCCCCACACGCCACACTCGGCTCCTTGCATCCTGTATCATGCATCGCTAGCATATAGAATACGATACTGCAGTACCCTATGTATGCGCGCTCATGTAGTTTGATACTATATTGACGTGTACACGCATATGGATATAATATATAGAAATGCGCTTGTTCCATCTTGCGTTGTCGCATTCTGGTGAAGCTGGCTCTGCCGGTGCACAGGATCGAGGCCATTGTACTTGCGCTACAAAATGAATGTTGCAGCGGCTTTCCGCCACCTCCGTGAGCTAGTTCTTGTGATCAGCGACTGGCTATTTCTGCTATCGTGGACAGTGGCTTGAAGCAGGTGAACGCGTGAGGTAGGCTTTTCGGAGTTCACGGTGATCCGGGCTACGGTAGGATCAATGACATTTTAGCTGAAGCTTGTTGCAAAGGACTGTCAAATTGAAGGGGCCACTCAAGGGTCCGGAGATTCCTTCCGTCTTCCGGGAGTAATGTCCGTATAAAACCGAAGCTCGCTTGTGCGTTCTTCGGACGATATAATATTGGCGCGCGTTCTTCCCCCACACTAGATTCTCGCGTTCTCTGACTCGCACACCCCCTCTGTCTTTTATCTCTCTCTCTCTCCCCTGCGTGCTCATCCGCCTTTGAACGAGCGCACATCCCTCCCAATCGCAAAAGGAAAACAGAATGTCACTGTCGACTGCCATGTTTCGCACGCGCCTCGCGCACACCGCGCGCCGCCAGCTGCCCGCCCGCAGGTGGTACGCCGCGGGCGTGTCGGGGGACGTCGGCAAGGACGCCAAGGCCGGACAGCCCCTGCTCCCCGGCATCGATGTCAGTTCTTTTTTCTTCGAGTCTCCTTTCCGTGTGTGCTCAACGGCGGTATCATGATAGGCCTTGCAGTTGCAGGTGAACAAGACGGCGTCGCCGAAGCAGCTCCCTGCACCGGGGGCGCCGTTGCTCTTTGGTCGTACATTTGTGAGTTTTGGAGGTTGTGTGCTGGCGCTGAGCACGGTGCTCATGGGTACATCATAGACGGACCATATGCTCAAGATCCGGTGGACGGAACAGGCGGGCTGGGAAGCGCCCCAGATTGAACCCTGTGCGTCCGCGTCTCTCCACTGGCTTTCCCTTTCCTTTTCTTTTTCGTGTGCGCTGAAACGCGTCTGACCTTTGACGGACGCCAGACGGCACGATCAACCTGGTGCCGAGCGCGGTTGTGATCCACTATGCGCAGTCGGCATTCGAGGGCATGAAGGCGTACAAGCGCGCGGACGGGAATGTGACCATGTTCCGGCCTGATATGAATATGAAGCGGTTGAATAACAGTGCCGCTCGGTTGGCTCTTCCGGTGAGCTTGCCCCCTCGTGGTGAACGGGCGGGTTCTGATGTGTGAATGTGGTGTAGACGTTCGACGGCGAGCAGGTGATCGAGCTGCTCAAGCAGCTTATCCGGCTCGACAAGGAGTGGGTCCCTGAGGCGCCAGGCCACAGCTTGTACATCCGCCCGACGCTCAGTACGTGTTTCTATCCTCGACCCACGCTATAACAGTACGCTCATGTGCTCTACTATAGTCGGAACGAACGGCACGCTCGGCGTGCAGCCTCCCACCGAAGCGCTCCTGTTCGTCATCTGCTCCCCCGTCGGACCGTACTACCCGACCGGATTCAAGCCCGTGCCGCTGTACGGCACAACCGAGTACATCCGCGCCGCGCCGGGCGGCACAGGCGCGTACAAGCTCGCGGTAAACTACGCGCCGGGCGTGGTCGCGCAGAAGGCGGCGGCGTCCGCGGGGTACCAGCAGAACCTGTGGCTGCACGGGCCGGAGCACTACATTACGGAGGTGGGGACGATGAACGCGTTTATCGTGTTCCATGATGCGGACGGGGGGCTGGAGCTGGTGACGCCGCCGCTGGACGGGATGATTCTGCCGGGTGTGACGCGCGATTCGGTGTTGGCGCTCGCGAGGGGGCATGCGGCAGGGGCGAGGATCGAGGGTATGCCGGTGGGGAAGAAGGTTAGGGTGTCGGAGAGGCCGGTGACGATGGAGGAGGTGAGTGAGGCGTCGACGAGCGGGAGGCTGGTTGAGCTGTTTGGTACTGGTGCGTTCTTTTATTTCTCTTTTCTCGCTTGGGTTGTTCAGTGTGATTAACTTGTGGGCAGGTACGGCGGCGGTTATCACACCCGTAGAGAAGATTGGGTACCAGGGGAGCGATGTGCTGATCCCGACAGGTCCGGGTGGGATGGGTCCGATTTCAGGGCCGATATGGAAGCATTTGACGGGGATTCAGAATGGGCTCATTGAGCACGAGTGGAATGTGGTTGTTTAGAGTGATTTACACGGTTTTTTGTTACTATAGTTTATATCCGCTTCCAGTGTAACCCGAGGCTTGCTTGCATTGTTTGTTGTGATGTGTGGTGTGAGATGCGCGTGTGCTAATCTCGTGTATGAGGTCACTTTATCTTGCCAAGTACATATGTCCCACGGAAACTGCTCTCTCTTGAACACATTGCTTCTGACCAGTGACTATGCACAGGCTCGCAACAGTCGCTCGCTCGTCCGTGCCCTGCGTCAGACGAGCGACCCGCATTGGTCCGGCAGCGGCGACACGTCAGTATGCGACGACCTGGGACTCCTTCGTCCAAGCTATCCCAAGTAGGAGGCCTCCCGCCCCAGACCAGTCTCCCTCATTCCCGTCTCCAGCCTGGCCCGGCGGCTCGACTGGCGCGCCCCCACCGCCGCTAGAGCCGCTCGCGCCGCAGCTCAGAGAGCGCATCGTGCGGTCGCTGAACGCGCGGCTGCGGAGCAGGATGGATCTGCCGGGGCTCGCGGCGGACTATGAGCTGCGCGAGGGCCAGGTGCTCAAGCAGACGCTCAAGTATGAGTCGAGGCCCGGGAGGGAGCGGAGGGTGAGGTGTGGGGGTGTGGGTGAGGATGCGGACGTGATAGAGTCGGAGAAGGGTGCTGCGAAGGGCATGTTGACGAGGGCGTCGTCGGGTACGAGAACGAATGGGAGGCGCGGGCGGGAGGAGGACGCGGGGCAGCGCGAGGAGGGGGTTGTGATGGTTGTGCATGCTGCGCAGAAGGGGGAGGCTGTTGAGAGCAGCGCGTGCAGCGGGTTTGTTATTGGCAAGGAGGGATCGAAGCTCGTTGTCTCCTGCACGCATACGTTCCACCAGGTGCGTTTCTGTATTTTGTTTCGCTCATGGGGACACAATGTGTAACGAAATGTAGATAAAGCACTCGGACCTCCTCCACCCCGACCCGTTCCCTCTGACCACGCCCATAGACGCGGGCTCCTCCGGGACACTGGTCTGCATCGACGACGCCGTCGCAGACATCGTAGGCCAGCCGCGCGAGTTCCTCTACCCCGCCGCGGGAATCGCGTCCGCGCTGCACTCTTCCGACCTGCTCATCCTGAGCGTCCCGAGCCTCCCCGACGTGCACACCCTGCCCGTCTCGCCGTACCCGGCACCGGTGGGGTCACGCGTGGCAGTGCACTGCGCGACGCACACCGAGCCCCCGCGGTGGGTCGCGGAGCAGGACGGGTGGAGGTGGTGGACGGGCGGGGTGTGGGCGCGCTGGGCGCCTGGGGAGATTATCGGGTACAGGAACAGCCATGGCGGGCGCTCCGAGGTGCGTTGTTTCTTCTTCTTCTTCCATCTTTCATCTTCCATCAGTACAAATCCGTTTTGAGTTGATTCGAAAACTAAATGACTTTGCGGTGGTTTAGACGGGGACGTACGACCAGCTCGCGCAGGTGCTGTTCCGGCCCGCGCCTCCGCCGGGATCGAGCGGCGGTCCGATCGTGGACGCGGCGAGCGGCGCGGTGGTGGGCGTTGCGCTGGGCACGACGCGGCTTTCGACGGGGGAGACTGTTGGTTGGGGTGCGCCTGCTGAGAGCATCTTTGAGGTGCGTGTTTGATATGAGCTTGGTTGTTACTTTTCATGGTACTGATGCTCGATGTAGATGTTTAAATTGCCAGGTTTGCATCTTCAGGGCAAGGCTGGCACTAAGGAGGGAGAGGAAGAAGCCTGAGGGGTTGACATATTTTATCATCATAATACGTACAGCTTTTGTATGATTTTTGTATCGATAGCTATCTAGTTTATGCAGCGCCGTGTTCGAGTGGTTCGCTTATATGCATGCTTAGTCATCGCGTAGAAAGTTTGAGCGGACGAGTTGAGCGCGGTTTGTGTTGAGCAGCGAGATCGGCCTCTCCCTCTCCCTCCTCCTCCCCACTTCTTGGCCCCTCGACACGAATCTACCTGTCATATAACAACATGTTATTCGACACAAACGCCGCCCAGCACCTCAAGCCCTGGCTCGTCCGCACTCTCGAACCAATGTCCGTCATCGTCCATATCCATTGTCCTCGCGTCACTCATCCGCTTCCTTCTATTTAACAGATGCGACGCTGAGCCTGGCGCACTCGCAGAATACATTCTCGCATTGCTCAAGCACAACGCCCCAGAGAGCGAGATGCGCAAAGAGCTGACCGTGCAACTCGAAGAATTCCTCGAGAAAGGTCCGCAGTTTGTTCATCCCTTTTATTCGTCGCGCTGATGATAATGTATGCGCAGAGTGCGCCCCATTCATCAACACGCTCTTCACCGTCCTCCGCACCAAGTCCTACCTCCCCTACACCGCCGCCGACCCTCCCCCGTCCTCGCTTGGCTTCCCCTCGGGCTCAGCCCCAGCCGCTGGCTCCTCCGAGGGCGGCATTCCCATACCTATCGACGTCCTCATCCCCGGCTCGTCCACGTCCCCCGATTCGCGGGGACGGAAACGCAGCCTTGAGCCGGACCCTAATGCCGATGGCCGGATACCGAAAGGCCCGCGCATGAGCGAGGGGCAGTACTCACGCCATCAAAACGGACGAAGCGGTCAGTGGAGTGGTCATAATGGGCAGAATGGAATGGGTATGGATAATGGTATGGGTATGGGTATGGGTGTGGGTGCGGGCATGGGCATGGGTATGGGTATGGGTATGAACGGTCGGGGACCACAGCAGGGGTACCAGCCTCCAGACCGCAGGAAGGGCCTTTGCCGGGACTATCACAGTGCGTCCACCATCCCAAAGCTCATCGCGAACACTATTTTGCTAACATTGTGCAGGTAAGGGATACTGCTCTCGCGGTGCGATGTGCAAGTACAGTCACGGCGACGAGGCTATGATGCTCTCCCAGATGCAGCAGCAGATGTTCCAGATTGGCCTCCCCTTCCTCCCCTTTATGCCCAACGGCGGCATGCCGTTCATGCCAGGCGCCCAGTACGACCCGCGCGAGGCTCAGATGGACATACGCCCTGTTGCCGGTCGCCAGCGGGCACCGCTCGCGCCGCGAGGAGAAGACGGCGTTCCGCAAGGCGCGGGTGAGCTGCCCGTTATCCAGGATCTCACGCCTCAACAAAACGACCAGCAGCATGGACAGCGTCAGAATGGGAACACTGCGCCCAATGTTGACGGGCAAGTGCAGCCGCCACCAGCGAGTGGCCCCATGGATGTCGAACCCGCCGCCATGGGCACAGCCATGGGTATGGGTCCGCAGGGCATGATGGGGATGAACACGGGTATGGCTCCGCCAGGCCAGCATCACCACCCACAGCAGCTAGGAGGCCATACCCGTGGCGGCTCGCGAGGCGGGCGCGGCGTGTTCAATGGCGACGCGCAAAGCTTCCGCCCCGGCAAGCGCGTGGGCGACAAGACGCTCGTGGTCGAGAAGATTCCCGAGGAGAAGCTGGCGCTCGAGAGCGTCAACGACTGGTTCAAGCGCTTCGGGACGGTCACGAACGTCGCCATCGACGCGCGCAGCGCCAAGGCGCTCGTCAGCTTCGCGGAGCACGACCAGGCGCACGCGGCGTGGAAGAGCGAGGACGCGGTGTTTGGGAATCGGTTCGTCAAGGTGTTTTGGCACAGGCCGATGGAGGGGCACGGGGAGGTGGGCAGGAAGGCGCTCGCGGCGTCCGCGACGGCTGTTGCGGGTCTGGGCAAAGAGGTGCCGAAGCCGACGCCAGCGCCGACCCCGAAGCCTGTCGATGGGCAGCCGAAGCGGCCGGTGGCTGCTTCGCAGGCGTCGCAGGAGCTTGCCGCTAAGCAGAAGCTCCTCGAGGGCCAGATTGAGGAACAGAAGAAGCTCATGGCTGAGCTGGCTACGGCGTCTGCGGACGAGAAGAAGACTATCATGGCGCGCCTGCGCAAGTTGGGAGAGGAGATGACGGCGCCGTCGTCGTCGTCGAAGCCTTCGACCCCGACGCCGGAAAGCGGAGATGCTATCATGTCGTCAGTGTCTCAAGAGGAGCGCAGCAAACGCGAGCAGCTGGATAAAGAGCTGGAGATGCACGGTGCGGGCGAGTCCACCGAGGACCTCAAGGCGACTCTGGCCAAGCTCAAGGAGGAGGTGTGTAGATCTACTTCACTCGGCTTATGCTCACGGTCAACGCTAACTCTCCCATCTCTTAGGCTGCCAGTCTTGGGATTGCCGAGCAGGGTGAAGCGCCTCCTGCCCCGTGGCGAGGACGCGGACGCGGGCGCGCTCGTGGCCGGGCACCCTTCTATAGGGGCGCTGCCTGGAGCGGTCCGCCCCGCGGCAGCATGAAGCTCGACAACCGGCCCAAGAAGCTGCTCCTCAAGGGCGTATCTGCCAACAACGTCCAGGCCGTTCGCGACTGGTACGAGGTAAGCACAGCTTGTGCCTCGTATGTACCGGCTTTCGCCAACATCATCTTTTTTTATTGCTCGTGTTCGCAGCTGTCAGGCCAGGTGGACTCGGTGGAGACGGGCGAGAGCGACGAAGTCGTTGTGGCGTTCAAGACGCGTGCTGCGGCCGAGCAGGCGCTCGCCAAGGGCCAGGACGTGCCCAGCGTCGGACAGGTGCAGATCTCGTGGCACGCAACGGCCCCGCCGCCGAGTGGCGCCATCAAACCGCAGCAACAACAGCAGCAGCAACGGGTGTCTAAAGATAAGACGTCGTCAACGAACGACACGCAGCATGATGGGGCACACGAGGAGGGGCATGACGCATCGCATAATGATCGTAATGACGAGGAGGTCGTCGCGAGCGGATGGGGCGCCGAAGGCGACGACGGGATGGGGATGATGTAATATATTATTCTTCCTTGTATTGTTTGTTTGTTTTCTTTCGCTTTTCGTTCATGAACCAAACGGAGCTCAAGATCCCTACGGGGCAGCACGATGCCCTCGAGGCACGATGCTTTAAAAAGTTTACCTCCTCTCGACGTGTGTGATCTGAGTGGCCTCAGCTTTCTTAGTGATGGGCAAGTTCAACGTGTGTGATCAGACTGGCCTTAACTTTCCTAGCGATGGACAAGTTCGATAGGTGAGAATGTTATGAGTCGTTGTCAAAGTGCTACAAGCGGTCAACTCGGCAATCTATGGATACAAGGTAATATCTACAAGCAAAAACCAAGGTAAATGCGATAATATACAGTGTAAATTAGGATGATATGCAGTCAGTCCATCTCGACCGGCGTCGAAATTTGCAAGGTGACAAGATGTCAAAATATCAAGGTTAGTATCAAGTTGAATCGCTGTTCAGCATCACCGAGCGCATCGTGCTCGCGAGTCCATCCACTTGTCCCTCAGTCTCGTCTTCGTCGTCGGCTAACTCGCCAGGATCCTCACAGTCAACGGAGGGCTCCGAACGGAGTAGGGCTTTTGATCTGGGACGGAAATGTTTGTCTATTTATCATGTTTGCGGTCAATATCCGTTGTTTGCCAATAGCGGAAACCAATGTCAAAGATACTCACCAGTGACGTGGTCGTCGTACAGTCTCGCAAACCCACCCTTGTTCACGAGCGTGCTCGTGCGGTCAAGTGTGACGATCTCAGGGAGTTTGCCGTCGGTACGCCCAGAGAGAGCGGGAAACGGCGCCGACGATCTGCGCAGGAGGAGGCTGCCATCATCATCGCCGGAGAAGAGCCCGTCAAGACCGTTGTGCACGGGCGAGTTCTTCTTGTGCTTCCTGGCACGAGAGCTGAGCTTGCGATAAGGTGCGATGCCCTTGGTCCGCGTGGTCCGAGACTTGGTCGCCGATGTTCTCAGGGTACTGCCTGTGTCCCATGGTGCAATTTCGCCGTTCGCATCATCAAAGTTTAGTACCTCGAGTTCGAGAAGGGACATGCCCCGAGCCAGGCTTTCTTTAGCTACCAGAGCAGGGGTCCGTGGGGCTTGTATAGCGTCCTCGTCGAAAATCGTTGGTGGGGTGTAAGACGAGCTTCCCAAGTCGGGGAGAGCAATCGAGCGCGTCTTTCCAAGTTGCGGCGAAGCTGCGTCAGCCTGCGCTGCCGAGATAGGCGTAAGAGCAGAGTCGTCGACCAAGAGTTCGTTTATAGAGGCTGCAGAGATCTCCTGAATGTTCGCAGCATTGGTGTAGTCCTCAGCTAATCGACCGGCCGAGGATATACGGCAATTAGGGACATCGATCGTATTCATCCTTTGTACTGGCTCATTCGTAAGGTGATGCGTCAGTGCCTCCGGTGACTGATAGCAGCTCATAGGCACCGGAGATGCACAACAAAAAGAAAACGCGGCGCTCGTCATAGACACATCCCGAGTAGAGGCGCGAGACATTTGATCGATCGTCATAGGGAGAGAGCGACGCCCGAAGCTGGTAGTTGGAGATTGCATCTCGACTGAGGCCACTGATACCTGTTTGCGAGAAGAAGCCGTTGGCTTTGCTCTAGCTGTAGCATCTCGTTCATAGCGTTCATCGATAGACATGTGGCGCGAGTCCCTTCGCAAAGGTGCATGTAGCTTTCGCATGTAACGTGGTGCCTGCCTTGCAAGTACAGGATGCATTGAAGTTTTCTCTGCCAATGCAAGGTTCCAAACAGGTTTGTCGACGTCCATGAGCAAGGAGTCCACAGACGACGCGCTCATATGCTGTTAACAGGATTGACTGTATGTCATTGTACGGTGGCAAACAACGTACCCTAGGCAGTTCTTGCTTTTTCTGATTAATGTCATTAGGAGGCGTCCTATGTCGAGAACCAGGTAACTGAGCTCACCTGGTTTTTTCTTCTACGGGGTTTTCCATGCTTCTTGCGAGAGAGATTTTGTTTAACAAACTCATCTGAGGCCAGATTATTGTATGTCTTCGGCCGATATCCATTGCGACCCCAGCCAACAGACTGACGCTTGACATCGTAGAGACGGCTAACAAGAGACTTTCCATTTGATGGGCATTCATGGCTGAACAATCCTTCCTCGGTCTTTCGGCGTGGAAAGGATGGGGTGTTCAGAAGCCCGGTCCACTTGCTGGTTGCAGCTGAACGAGGGTCACCGTGGATGCCACGATGCGTATTTCGAGGCTCGTGGTTAGAAGTCAAGGTTTGAGGACCACGAGAGAAGCCGACATGAGATGTTACGCGACCAAGAAGACCAGTCATCCAGGTGGTAATTATCTGAGGAAAGGGCCTTGGAGAGAGGCTAAGATGTAAAGCACTAGCGGGGAGAAAACAAGGTGTGGTATGGGCCCCCTGACTTATAAGTACAAGCACGCGCCAATCATCTGATCGAGAGAAACAAAAGGAGTCACTGTTACATGTTTCGGCTCGACGCCATAGGGCAACCATAGGGGCTTCTATTTACGACACAATCATACGTCGGATTGGGCTTCGAGGATTACTGCAAGATCCAACTCCATAATCTTCAACTCCGTAAGTTTACGAAGAGTCGAAGATGGAAATTCATTTCAAAATGCCGCCGAGATGTTTAAGAGACATTAAATAACGCCACAGGGAATGTTGGACGCCACCGTAGGATCCCGTTATGATTATCTGTGAAATATGGCTAACTCGACAAACACTAGTCATAGTAATAAGTCAGGAAATGATAGCCTATCATCCCGCATCACTTGAAGGTCCCTCATATATTATCTCGGCATCGTCTTGAACAATGAAGCTCCCATACTCATATTCATCTGGCTCCCCGTCTGTTCGGACAGGGGAACTTGAAACGAGGGGCCTTCGTCGCATGGTCTCATTGTGGAGGTACGGGCCTCCTCGCACGGGTCGGTTGGCGAATAACGGACCTCCGAGAGGAGCCTGCGTCATCAGACCCTGACGATATGCCACTGTCTGGTCATAGGACGGCGAGACCTGCGTCTCGGGAGGTTCCTGTAGGAAACGCCGGTCGGACTCGCTCTCTTGGTCGTCGTCCGAACATGATGCGCCCTCGGACACCTCGTCGCCCGAGTGAGCTGCTTCACCATTAAGCCACGCGTTGTACTTCATCCGTATGCGTTGACGCTTCATCCGCGGTGGAGGAGGCGCTTGCACAGGCGCAGGCGAATCAGGGTCCTCGGAGTTTCTACGCTGAAGTCGTTTTTGAGGTGGGGGAGGCATGCTCGGCGACGAGTCCACCATTGCAGGACGCCTCTTGAGGCGGGGCTGCCCCAAGGGACGGACGGCGAAGGTAGCTTCGGGGAAGGCATGTTCAGGGGAAGATGTGTTGTCCAAGGCCGAGAGTCCAACGAGGGGTGATGACGATCCGGGCTCGACTATGATAACACTATCATCAAACATTCTGGCTCTGGTAGATGTTGGACGCTCTATAATATTACGCTTTGACGGAGTTTGATATGGTGGCACTGATGCTTTCTGGGACGAGTGCTTTGGAGCCATTGGGGAGGAATCAACGATATGAATATCGGGGTCTTCGTCGCTTTCAATGAGCCAGGCCATGCTTTTTGGCGGAGACACCAGATCCGAGTCTTGAGCAAGCGGGCGTTGAACTGAATTCTTGTCTGAAGTGTTACTTGAGGTAGAGGCCTTCGATTGATCTATGTTTTTCCACGACGGGGATGCAGATCTTGAAGGGACGGGCGACGAAGTTAATTCAATAACATCATGCTTCTGGGCAGTAAGGGGCGATAGACGACGCTGTGATATACCAGATAGCTCCTCGTCATATGGCGGCAGAACTGACTGCTGCTGTGGACTACGTTCAGTTGAAGAAAGCGATAGGGATCGCTGGGTCCTTGCATTTGCCCGTGTTGTAGAGGAAGCGGACGTATCTGGTCTCCGCTTTGCTAAAAGTGTATCCTGTCCTAGGTTTAAGTCGTCTTCGTCGTCGATAACCTGGGGAAGTTGTTTCTTCTTTGCTGCTTTCTTCCGTGCCGTTGATGCCTTCTCGGGCTTTGAGGTAACAGTAGTCGCCGATTTACGTAGTTTAGCAGACTTTGTCTTCTTGCTGGAAGAGGTCTCCGCAGGAGTGGAAACTGTTCTTCGTATGTCTAATATGCCAGACTCGAGTTCCATATCTGTGGAATCATCCTCCCCTGCATCTTCGTTGAACACTCGTTTCTTCTTTTTCTTAGGCTTCTTGACGAGTAACTCTGCTACACTGACGAACCCAGTGGCAGCACCAGCAGGGATATTACGCGCTATATCATCATTACGCTTTCTCTTCTTTCCCTTTCCCGATGGATCGTCACCACCAACGGCCGAGGACTTTTTGCGAAGCAGAGGTACGTCCCGCGAATAAGCTTCAATTTCCATCACCTTCTCCAGGGGCTGGGGCTTAGCATGGTCAGGAAGTAGGCGAGGGACGTCCCCGTAAAGTTCTACTTGGTCACCCCGAACGATCGCTTTCTGTAGATCTTCGTATGTCTCTTGTGCTTTGTCCCAGTTTGCCTCCTCTCGAGTCTCGGCGAGCAAGACATGGACGTAACCCGCCCGTTTGCGACCTGTGCGCCCAACTCGTTGAAGCTTGAAAACGCTGAGTTATTGTTGACTATGTTCAAATATATCACACACCATGCGAATGGGAGTCTTCTGAGCATCGTAACACACGATCATATCAACTTCGCCGATATCCAATCCTTCTTCGCCGATGGATGTTGACACTAGAACATTGAAGGTTCCGTCCTTAAACTTCTGGATTGTCTGCTCGCAGAGTCAATATGGGGACTGAGTACACGGGCTGATGCGAACTGACTTGTAGCTGCTCTTTTTGAGCAAAACCTTTCCTACCTGACTTGTCGGTGCCTTGTCCGATAAACCTCGTCGCCCGGATGAGGGGATTTTCTTGGTTGAGCACATTCACCACCTCGTCGACGCAGTCTCGGAATGTAATGAAGACCATCGCACGTGTGTCTTCACCGCCATCCTCATCCTCACCCATTCTTGTACCAAAGTGCTGCACGAGGAGGTCTTTTAACAGCTCCATTTTAGGATGAAGGGAAGATCCGTGGTCGAGCTGTGTCTGTAGTTCACGCGCGAGTGCCTTGAAGTCGTCGCCTTCTGCTATCTTCTTACTCGCTGAATTCCCACTAGCAAACTCCTGAAGCGAGTGATAGCACATGCTGGCGCTGCTTTCGAGCTATATAAATGCGGTAAAGAACAGTTTTTTGAAGAGTGCTCAGCCTATGACGTACAAGGTAGCCCATACATCGAGCTAAATTCGATAGTCTGGAAAGCGCTCCCATGGCCCATTTTTGAGAGTTGCGCTGGGCTCCTATTTGCTGGACGAGGGCTGTGCATCGATACGGGTGCAGCTTGACCATGTCCAGAGGCGGAAGGATGCTAGCGTTTATAAGGGGTTTGCCGACGTTCTAAGCCAGTAAGGGTGAAGTTATACACTCTTTCTGACTTAGCATACCTCCATCACCCTCTTCAGCAATGACTTGGCTCTCTCGATGTCCTCTGACATATGCACAATGTGCTGTTTTATCTCCTGTTGGATAACATTTGAGCACCTTAACATACTTCATGGGTTCGATACCATGCCTTTTTGTGCATATATTCTATGAGGTCGAGACTGGCTTCGTTCCGTATTTCGATTCGGCTGATGTGAAGTGAATCCACGATCGCCTGAACTGCTTCTGGGTTGCTGCCCGGAGTGGCAGTTAGAGCAAGGACCCGAAAATGCGGGTTCTTCGCCATGAGATATCGCACTACCTGGGCATAAGCGTAATCTCCTGTGCCCTTGTGTGCCTCGTCTAACGGAATGTCAGAGGAAAGTATACAGAAACAAGGAACAGCGACCTGCCTACGACTAGGAGAACGATACTTCCGGGATCACAATTGTCACTTATCAAATCGTTGAGTAGCGTTTGTGGTGTCATGTAGAAGACGCGCTTCGTTTCCCACTGTATAGAGTAAGGTCAGGCGGGTGTGAAGATATCTTGATCGGTCATACCATTTGCGACCTGTATGGCCTAGGGTTGTTGCCTGTAAGTTCTACAGCGTCACTCCCCGGTATACCACATGTTTTGTGGCATGCGTCAATCTGTTGAGCCACTAGGGGCTTCGTTGGTGCCACGAATACGACCTTTCCCTCCGGAAACCAGCGATAATCTAGACGATCAGCGATGAGTGAATCCAGGAGTAACGGTTCACATACAGTTAAGCATGACGACTCCAGCTATGAACGTCTTGCCCAGGCCCGTTGGTAGAGCTACTAACGTATTATCAAATAAACAATGCCGTACGATATTATATTGATAGTCTCTCCTGGGCTTATTTAGCGGATATATCCAATGTTTGGCCTCAAGCATGTCTACATGCAATTTCATGGGCGGAGGCTACGCAACATGAGCATATACACGATTTGATGTTAGGAGATGTTCTTACCGGGCTATACAAGAAAAAGCGTGCCGCACGAGTGTTATCGCATCATGATCAGGATACAAGTGGCACCAAGAACGCACCCTACTACAACATGTTCAGCACGAAGCATTATTCAGGGTAATCGTGCTTACCTGGAACGAAAGGAGCAGGAAATTGCTCAAACTCAACGTTCTCTTCTGCCTCGTCAGCGTCTTCATCCACATCTTTCAAAGCCTTTCCCTTGCCCTTGGCAGACTTGGGCTTCTTCCACCCGGACTTCGCAAATTCGGTGTGATCCCATTGCTTTGTCTGAGGGGCTTGCTGGCCAAATGAGTTGTTTCGAGAGGAAGGTTTGAGTGTATGCGCGCTCTTTGGCTTAGAGGTGCTGGCCTTCTTTGAATGTGTTGTCGGCTGGAGCACATCACCATGTAGAGTCCTTTGGACCGTATTTGAAGGACGTGAGGGACCTGCGACAGACTGGGGTTTCCTCTGGTCCGCAGCATTACTCATGGCATCAAGTTTCCGAAGCTCATCGTCTGGTATATCAAAGGAAAAGTCGTCAAACATGTCATCTGATTCGGTATGCTTGGGAGGAGCTGGCTTTGGTTGTTGAGCCGGCGGATTAGGAGGTTGAGAGGTGGAATAGGCGGCCTCGATCTCGTCCAAGCCGTTGAGGACAACAGAGTCAAAAGGATCATCGTCATAATAATCGCTTGAGCTCATGCTGAACAAGCCAACAGGGGGAGAGCAGGACGCCGAGATGGATGGTCCTGTGTCCAGGGAGGGGGAACGGAGGGACGCGCTCGCCGCCATTTGTCGCGTGCGCGTTTCGGCGGATCACCTGACTTGGGTACGGAACTAGTGACCTGATCCTGCCTTTGTGGACCCCTTCGCACACCATTTACCAGTGTCTAGCCACTAGTGCCGTCATGTCCGCAGAAACAGTAGATCGGTGGAACGCGATACCCATGGTCCGTCAAGACGCCAGTTCATCCCAAGCCAACGCCGCACACGAGAAGGTACCCTGCATTACTTTCTGGCCGTCTGAGATCCAGTCCATACTGCCCTCTTCCTTCTCTCCCATCCCTCTAGCGCCCACGCCCGGATGATGCAATGGACGATGATGATGATGATGATGACGGCGACGACAATATGTCCATCGTCTCTCGGTCACCATCTCCTCCCCTTCCTGGCGAAAGCGACATAACCAAGTATGACGAGTACATACGCAAACCAGAGCAGGAGGTCATCACTGTTGAGACCAAAATCAAGAGCTCTAACGTGGGTTTCGCATTACTCGCGAGACTTGGATGGAAAGAGGGACAGCCTCTAGGCTTATCGCCTGACGGTAAGCTTGTACCCACGTTGCGACGGATTGCTCCTCAGCCATTGTAGCGCGGGTCGACCCCATCCCATTCAACGTCAAAAATGACGCTACCGGGCTGGGAAAGATAAACCAGGACGTTGAGATGATCGAGACAACCGTCTCTCAGCGGCGAGAGCTAGACTCCGAACGCATGCGCAAAGAGACTGCTGACCAGCGTAAAGCGCGAGAGGTACGCATCTGTTAGTCAGCATTGAAACACACTGACTGACGGTTTGTCTGAAAGGACTCCATGGCTAAGAAAGAGGCGGTCAAAGCTGAAATTGCAGACACGCTACGGGCCTTTTATTGCTCGCTCTGCGAGAAACAGTTCCAAACCGTAGCCCAATATGATGAGCATACTAATTCGTATGCTCACCATCATAAAGCGCGTTTCCGGGACATGCAGCAGTCAGCTCAGCGTATGGTCTCCCAGGAAGAGGTTGATAAACGGAAGGAAAAGGAGAGAAAGAGGGAAGAGAAAGAACTGAGGAAGCTCGCAAAGGCACAAGGGATCAAGTTTGCGAAGCCAGCTACAACGTCGACTTCAACACCCTTAGCTCCCGCTACGGCAGCACCCCCAGATGCCACTTCTGAACCGAAGCCGCCGGCTACTGGTTTCAAAAAAGCTGGCTGGGCTTCGGTCAGTTCTGTGGCGGAGCCCAGCCCCAGCAGATTTGCTGCGGCTCCAGCTACTTCCTCACCACCCAACACAGTTCCGCCTTCATCTACTTCCGGTAAACACGCACCCGCACCCGCATTTCGAAACGCAGGCTGGACCTCTCTGGACACCCAAAGCTCCAGCTCGGCGACTCTTCCTCAGTCGTCCGCACCTCCGTCCGCGCCACCCCCGCCTCCCGAGTCAGGCCCGCCGCCACCGCCATACGCACCGCCGTCCAGTAGCGGATGGGCCTCCGTTTCTGCGGGCCCCTCAAACGCCCCTAGAGCTGGAGGGAACCACGCACCTCTAGCTCTCCCCGTCTCATCAGAAAGGCCTCAAGAGCCTTCATCCTCTTCACGAGGGTGGAGTTCTATTGCTTCCCCGGCTAATAATCCAGCACCTCCAGCACCATCACATTTACCCGCTCCTGATACCTTTCGAGCCCCTGTCCCAGAAGCAGTCGCACCTGCTCGGGATAGCAAGTCTTCGTGGCAACAGTGGAAAAAAGGGGGCGCGCCTAAACGGCGGTAGCGTACCTGCAGCTGTCAAACTATGAGCGCTGAGCATCGATGGCCTCCTGAATTGGGTGCTAGAATAATACCCAATGTTGCAACTTGCGTGCCAGAATAGGTGATTCGCTACTAGACATTAGTTCTAACTACAATTGATGGTGTTCGTTACGTTTAATTTTGAGCTGTATGTATATACGTTGCGAAAGCAAAAGAGAAAAAAGACAATAGTAGTGACAGTCTCAGGACATACTCAGCGCGAAAGTTCAGTAGAGTAGCTATGACAAGACAGTGGTCACAAGTGCGTAAGTAAAGAACATCACTCTGACTCCGAGGCAGAGTCGCTGTCGGAACCCGAGCTGGAGTCAGACGAACGCTCGCTGTCATCATCGTGTATCACCGCAGGAACCGAGTGGGCGGATGCGCTGCCCTGCTGCTCAAAGAGTTTCATCCGCTCCTCAAGCTTTCTAATCTTCTCCGCTTCGGCAGATTCATCCATGCTCTTCCGCTTCAATCCGCCCGTACCCGTGCCTTTACCCGTTCGAGCACGTTTGGCTGGTGGGGCGCGTATAGGACGAATGACGAAATTGTACAATTTGGTGAGGACGTGCGTAGGAAGAAGGTCAATTTCAAGCTCGATCTCTTCGGTACTCTGAGGACAGTTGGTTAGACCAGACGAATTGCCGTCGGACTTGTGAACAACACTTACATCACGGATTTCAGGAACACCTTCGTGAATGATTTGGATGACCTTCTCGAGCTTGGTACCGTCAAGTCGGCTAATGGTGTCACTCAGATCCTTCTTCTGTTCAAAGCTGAGCGTATCGTCCTCTTGGCTTGAAGTAGACTTCTTCTTGCGCTTGGTCGAGCCATTGCTGGCGGCGGCGGCCTTGGGCTTAGAAGTAGTGGACTTTGAAGTTGAAGCCACGGGGGCTAACTTCTCCTTCTTCTCCTTCTTCTTTTTCTCCTTTGGCACCGCCTTGTTCTTCAATGCAAGGAGATTGCCGCGCATGGACTCAATCTGGGCTTCAATAGAAGCAATAGCACCTGGCAACCACATCAGAAACGCCCCAGGGGAGAAGAACAAAAACTTACGAGCACGATCCTCATCCGTTGCCTCATCTTCCTCATACTCGTCCTCATCGCTACCCTCTTCCTTCAGAGGAGGCAAGTTCTTCCATTTCTCGTCGAACAGCTTCTGTAAATCTACACCAGCCTGGTTCACGGGCGTTCCAGAAGGGTTGAATAGGAAGCAGTTTCGAATCATGAGTTTGAAGTCCTCGTAGAACTTCATCACGTTCGGGTAGTCTCCACTATCAAGCTTCTTGCGCATAGTAGATAGATCCATAGGCTTCTTGATAATCTTGGGGTAAGAAGGTATATCAAGCGCAACATGGTCTGGCAATAGTCGTTGTGAGACATTCAAGTGAGCATAGCTGCACAAGACTTACCGACTGGTTCGTAAAATGGGTGAGCAATTGCCCAATGTTGCTTCTTATGGAGGTCCGTCAAGATCTTGCTACAGAACCTCAGCTGCTCCACAGTTCCATCATCCTTGACCCGTTTTGGTTTCCGAAGTTTCTTCGGGACATCGGCATAAGGCAAGTCCTTAGGGGGAGGAGGGTGGATTTCCCGCTTAGGACGACTGACTACAGCCTCAGACTCGTTTCTCCGGATCACGGGCACAGTGGCGGAGGGTCGTCTTGGGGGGGCTGCTTTCTTAACGGGCGGTGGGGGAGGTGGAGGGGTAGCTTGTTTCTTCACAACAGGGGGTTTAGGCTGCGCGGTGTGCATGAGAGACTTGTAATAGGATAGAAGCACGACTACTTACTGGGACTGCAGAGGGCAGCTGCTTGATTTGCTTGTCAAACACGGACTCTACGTGTTTACCAGCTTGTGAGATGACATGATCTGGACCATTGAAGGTGATGCAATTGCTGAAGATCAGCCGAACATCTGCGATGAACTCGTCTGCGGTATGATAGCGTGGATTAGCCGGGTTAGGGTCCGACTTCTGGGGAAGCGATGACGATAGCTTGCGCTCGACTGTGCTGAGGTCCATGGGATTCTTGATCACAGTGGGATAGTGGGGGATGTTGAGCGCAACTGGATCAACGGGGTAGAGGAAAGCAGCAGCGTCTTTAATCCTCTTGAGCTGCCGTACCGTAGACATGCAGTACTTGTGCTGCGCGGCCGTGAGGGGAAGAGAGCCGCTAGCTGCTGATGACGATGTAGGGAGAGAAGTCGGGCCAGCCATGACTGTATCGCCATTGGAGTGAACAGTCGACGCTGTTACAGGAGGGGGTGATGCAGTCTTCATCAGGGTCATAGCAGTCTTAAATCAGCACGCCTGGTGAGGGCGTACAAGATGAAAAGGGCTTACGTTAGCCAGAGACGACTGGTCAGCGTCAGAGAGCTTGCGCGCACGTTTGGCAGGGGGTGGCTTCTCATCATCCTCATCGGCATCTGGCCGTTCTCGTGGGGAATACTCTGCAGGAGTAGTATGGGAAGTAGAAGGCCCCGCAGAGTCAACGGTAGAGGTGGAGGCGTCCATAGGCATCGTTTCTCCTGTAGGCGAGCTAGCCTGCCCATTTGCCTGAGAAGTTGAAGCCATGTCTGCATCCGACTGTTCGTGGTGTATCCCGTTGATGCCATTGGTCGAGGCTGGGGTAGGAACAGGTGCAGAGGTGGCTTTGTCACCCTGCTCAGCCATTTTTACGTCCTCGAGGAGATCACCTTGAGGAGGAGGAGGCGTACCGTGGGGAGGGTGGACGGGAATGGTGGCTGCATACAATGCGAGAGAAAAAGATGAGATGGCAAAAGAAAAGAAAGAAACATGCAGATAAACTTGCCAGGGTCGAGAGGGGTAGAAAGCTCAGCACAAGTGGACAAGCTGCGTGTATTATCGGGTGGTGTAGGTACAAGCTCTAGTTTACTCGGGGGCGGGTGGGTGGCGTTGACGTCGTGCTGTGAGAGGGGCCCGTTGGTGGTGGCAGCTGCTGCGGTGAGGCCGAGTGAGACACGGAAGGGGATGAGACAAAGCGGCGACGCGTGGGAAAATGGGTCCGAGGCGACGGGAAAGCTACTCACCGTCTGTGCCGTTGGGCGCGGCGTGGATGGCGGAGTTAGGGGACGGCTTGTCGCTGGCCGTGACAGCGATTGGGGGACTCAGTTTTATGTCGGTCGCGTTCATGGAGGCGCGTGACCAGCCTGTCACGCAGCGTGACGGGGAGAGAGGGGAGGGAGATTTTGAGATTGGGGGATCGGAACTCAGTCATTGGGTCTTTATAGGCGACGGGAATTAAGGTTCGATCTCAAAACGGGTCCACCGAAATACTCAGTCCTTTTCATCACCCTCCTCGCACCGCCTATCCCCCTCGTCGCCCCCTACAACATCTCAATGTCTCAGCCCATCTTCCCCTACTCCTCTTCCTCTTCCTCCTCCGGGGTGTCCGCAAATACAGGTCTGGGCTGGTTTGCTCGCCATGCTGCAAAAAAAAGTTTCGGAAGAAACCGCCACGTCAGCCAACCGATCAACGCAAACACGTTTAAACAACCAAATTTCCGACTCCGCAACACCCGCTCGGCATACCACAAACAGTCACACACCAGCAGAATATGCGCAGTAAATAGAGAAAAGAGATACGTGTTTGAACGACATACCTCCTGTCCATTGTGGATCCTCCTCCGACACCTTAGCATACCTGAGCAACGCCTCCCGGGGCTGGAACAAGGCGTGTCAAAGAATACGTCAGTATCCACATAACAACCGGCATCACAGATAACGCGAAATCACGTGAGGACGCGACAGACGCGAGGGTTCGCGCCAAGAAAGGGTCTGAAACAGAAACAAGAACTCACGTCTTCGTCGCGGGTGGTATCGCGAACCAGGTGCTGTACGATATGCTGCGTCGCACTCGCACCGACGCGGCCACCACGACCCGGTCCCGTCACAGGTAGTTCTGGCCTTCTGCTCTTCCGTGGATCCATTCGGTCCTTCTCCCGCTTCCGCTTCGTCGTTTTCACAATACCATCGCTCTCCTTGAACATGGGTAGCGCGTGTGGTGTCATAATGGCGGGTGCGGCCAACGCATCTGACATATCCTCCACAGTGGGTTTCTTCGGGGCGCCCTTTGACAGGAGCAACTTCGCGCCATTAAGCGATGTCACGGGAGAATAAAGCACACTAATCGCCCCGTTCGACAGACCGGCCACAATTTGATTTATCTTGGAATGCCAGAGGACTTTCACCGGTGTTGCGTCCATGTCGACTTCTTTGGCCACCTCCAGAGTGTCACGCTTTAAGAACATCAACTTGCCCCTGGCCCCTTTAGTTATCGAGCCGCACCCTGTGAGGATGTACTTCTCGTCAGGACTGAAGATGGCGTTCGTCCCCGGATATGGTGTCGTAATATCGGTCCGAGTCGCAAGCGGTTTCTTAAACGCACGCAAGTCCCATACTGGTAAAGATTGGAATGAGCCCTCCAAAAATGCAGAGACGTCTAGAAATACTCACACTTGACCGTCTCATCTCCGCCCCTAGTTAGCACGGTATGTCCGTCTACGGAGAATACAACGGATCCGGTTTCGGTGCCCATGGCATGCGCACCCTCAATTGTCTTGTCAGGACGAACAAAGTTGGACGACATATTCCACACATGAAGAGCGCCATCAAGACAGGCTAATTCACCATCAGTAACGAGAAATCATCTAACTGGATAAACTCACCTCCACTGACGACCCGCCCGTCTGCTGAGTATGCGCAACTTAAAACCTTAGTTCGTGCACCTCTTTCCTTTGATTTGACGACGATGACGGTCTTCTGTTTACGCTTGTTCTCGACGTCCCAAATTCTGTTGTATTCTATCAGCGCATGTTCTAATGGAGGACAAGGATAATGCTGACCTTATTGTCGAGTCAGCTGAGCTTGTGATGAACGACTGTGGATCTTTGGGGTGCCATGCACATTGTGTTAGCTCGCCGACGTGGCCACTGAATAGTGGACATCAGTGACTTGTGAGACTGCCTTGTGTAAATTTCACTCACGAGGTGTTTTTCATGTCTCGGATGTACATATCACCCTTGACGAAAGCGGCCCTACCGGTCATTAGGCCATTCTGCCTTAAAGTTGGTGAAGATGACTCACTTTTCCTCTCCGTCGCGATCAAATATCTTTGCCTGAATAGTACCAGAGATGACAAGTACTTGTTGTCCGTTATTTGAGAACTTCACGTCATTGACCTACAAGGCAAAAGCATTAATCTACCGTCATCAACTGGCAACGTATACACGCACGTAATAGCTCCCCGCAGGTTCCCAAGTCTTGAATGAGCGTGGGCTGGTTCCCATTCCACCAAAATCCCAGAGCTTGCAGTCGTAGTCATGAGAGCCGCTCAACACACGTGCGCCAGATGGTTCGACAGCAAGTGCGGAGATGACCTTGGTGTGCTCCTTGAGTATGGCCTCGTGTGTAATGGGGAATTCTGGCTCTGAAGCATCTATTTGTTCGGTGTCTGGGTCATACTCTGGCTCCTCGAACCCAGAGCCAGCGTCGCCGTCGTCGTCGTCGTCAGCCTCGGCCGCCCTGGATTTATGTGGTTGACGAGGACCGGGCTCATCTGAGTCACTGTTGGAGGGTCCAGCTACAGCGATAGAGGAGGTTTCTGGTGCTGTCCGAGTACTCTGGTAGAATGATATTGCAGATAGTGTTAGCACTCATCCGGCACGAGTCGAGCTTTGAAAGACTTACGGGAGCTGGACCCTCGCGTTTCGCTTGATCGAAGCGACGAGGGTCGAGTCCTTTCTTCCTCTGGGTCTTACCAAAACCAGCTATGCCCATAGCAGCAAAGACATCTTGGTTGGCCATGCTTCTCTGCCTTGTCTCTAGTGATCCGGTGCGAGTATGTGTCAAGCTCGTGTTGGCAGGCAGAAAGACCTGACAGAATTAATCCAGACAAGCGCTGGTGACGAAACGTGCACTAACAGAACCCAGGAGGACCTCTGCCACCACTTGCGGGCCGGGCCGAGTAAACCGGGTTGGCGTTGTGTGAGGGTGTGTGGCTCTCCAGGACAGGTTTGGACTGGTCGCGGTACGTTGCTCTCTCCAGCTTACGCAGTTGACCCTCTCAAGTGATCAACGAATTGCAGCACATTAATATTGCTGTACTATCCACACAAGACACCCAGCTATCCATGTTGAAGCGACCTCGACCTCTTACTCCTCCGCCGCTCCCCAGCGATCTCGCTCCTGAATCGATACCGCATAGACAAGTACATCCATTGCCACAACGTAACTCAAATAATATTTTCGAGGACCGGCAGTTCAAACGGCGTCGGGTGAAGCCACCAGTCCTCGACGGAACGATGCGAGGATGGGCCGCGGATGAACCAAGTACTTCATCGTCTATGGGACCTCAAGACAGCGACGGGGAGGAACCATGGACAGATGACGACGAAAGCCAACAGCCTCCTGCTCAACCCGCTGACTCCTCGGAGTACAGGAAAGCCAATAGTGTGCTGCACGAGATCCACGCACTGCACCAGCACCGTCTGCTCTTTGTCAACCCTCCATCAACCCCTGGCCCAAGTACGTGTGCATCATCAGTGCCTCGCCCGCAACCGCCACTTCCATATCAACTCCCACATACGACCGAACAATTTTATCCACATGCCTTTTTGTCTGTTGACAAACCAAACGGCTTCAACCATGCACCCGCGCGTGCAGTATATCCTTCTCGTTCCGAGACGCACCCACATCTGCAAGTCGATTCTGTGCAACCTCCCTCAGCGGGTAGTGGACAAGAAGTGCAGTTGGTCAAAGAGCGGTATGAAGATACTAATAGGTATGAGACAAGCCATGCTCGCTGCGTTGGTCTATTGACGCTTGGTTTGCCCAGATTACTAGGATCTTTGTTTCTCTCTCGGAGACGTGAACTTTTCCCTCTTGACTACGGTCCCTTGGATGCGCCACTCGGATTGTAAACGCGCTTATCGTGTAATTATGTCGCAACTTGCATTTGTGGTACCGTCTGCAGCATAACCCCATCCTGGTATTTGTCATCGACACCTCCTCACTACTCCACTAACATTCGTTATTTACTTCTTGCACGCAAATATTCTCACTGATTTCTACGTTTGTATCCTTGGTATCCTGGCATTCAACACAGATACTTTAACATGCGCCATCTAGTGCGAAGCCGACAACGCATGTGAATGCACACCTACAAACTCATTATTCACTCGACCTTTTCGGAAATGTGATCAAGTTGCAAGTCGACCTCTTTCTCGAACACCCGCGACAGCTCCTCGTTGAGTAGTTCTCCCAGTCCACTTCCATCACGGGAGTACCGCCAATCGTCCTCGGCCGGGACATAGTCGTATCGCTTTGGACCACTGCATTCACACAGCGAGGTTCATGAGTTTAAGCCGAGCATCACGGGTTAAGTGCGGGAAACGAGACAAGCAATAGTGAGGCGTAAAGCTGCGGCAGACGGAGGAGCACACATACCTGAATGGTGAAGATAACCATATTTGCTTGTTTGGCGGCTGCTTGTTAATCACGTACGTTCCATGGTCCCCGAGGCCGAGGGTGAGGACCCCACTCTGTAGACAAGAGTCCATTAGCAGTCTACCTTGTGATGAACGTGGAGGCATACCTCGTATTCGATTTCATATGTGGACTGACCAGAGTTGTCCAACAGTTCTTCCAGGTTCTCCAGCATGATGTTCATGGTCGTATCGGAAAGCTCATGATAGGTCTCCGTTGATAATTCACTGTAAAGCGCGTTTAAGAGTCGATTTCAGCGTATTCATTGCCATTGCTATGAAGAACCAAGAGCGGACCTAACATTCAGTTGCGGCGCAGGGGTACTCATACGGCGCTCGTGCAATCGAGACACAAGCGAGTTAGGTCTGCGGAGAGAATCATGGGAGCGTAGAGAAAGGGATCTTGACACTATAGGTTTTGCCACTGACGAAACAGAGACTGTTCTCTGCGCTCTTCTGACTATATTGCGGGCGAGCATGGTGCGGGTGTAAATGCAAAGGACGCTTTCGGGTGGCGGTGCATCGACATGGCCCGGACATCCGGGGTCCAACTCAGGTCCTGTCTGTGAAGAGATGACGATATGACGCATTCGGGTGTCCTACATGCCGAGCTCGGGAAATCCTAAGACGCAATCGCGGATTCACAGCACGCACACTCCAGCACGCTATTCTAAGGCCCCGAAATTCGGAATACAGATGAAGATGATGCGTTGGCTATAGTACAAGTCCAAGTGGGTGTGTCTAAGAAGGTCTAGTCCAGAGAAAACGATCAGCCATCATGCGGTGGTGAGCTTCTCGCTTTCCTTCGATACCCAATCAAGCCAGGAGCCCTGGTAATTCAGGACACTGCACAATCATCAGTTTGGGATAATCAGCTTGATCAGGAACGACGCACTTTTGGAACCCGTTACGCTTAGCGACGTCGCAAGCACTGGCGCTGCGCACCCCCGAGCGGCAGTAAAAGATAATTTCTTGGTCCTTTCTCGGCTTTTGAAATCCATGTTGTGCGTAGAACACTGACGGTGCAAGGTGCATCGAGTTGGCGAGCACAGACAGTGGCAGGTTTACTGACGAAGGGATGGAGCCCTGAGCCACTTCATCCGGTTCCCGGACGTCTATAAGGTATGCGTCCTGGGTACATTGGTAAGTCACGGAACGAATCGGCGTCACCGAAGGTAAACTCACTGCACTTGGGTTCAATGTACGTGGCTTCACTTCAGAGTAGAGGAGTACTGGGTTCCGCCAGTCCTTTTGGAGTTTGTCCTTGAGTTTGCGTGCTTCCTTGAGCTTTTCGCTCACAGCGGTAGACTCATGACGCGCGAATGCTAGACGCGTCGTAGAGGCGTGTCGGGACGCGATGGAAAGGGAAGTCCTGGATGAACGGAAAGCGTTGGCGAGCATATCTGCTGCTGAGTGGGTTGGATGAAAGAAAGGAGCGACGGCTAGTGGCTGAAATCGATGCATAAGTAGCCTAGGGGCATATATAGCGGTCGGCATCCTGCTCTGAGTAGGGCTTACGGTAATGCGACGGATTATTCAAAAGTTGAGCCTTCTTGCGTGATTTCAGACCGGCCCCGAGCTGCCATATTAAGGTGCGGAACGGGATGCAATATCCCCATTTAGTCTATCCCAGGAGAGGCGGCTTATTAATCCAGTTTGTCTGGGGTCCTTGTCCTGAGGCTGCTCAGAGCATTTTGGCGCCCGACCTGCTATCCAGCGCTCCTGTCTCTCGTCTCACTAATCTCTCTTGGTCAGCATGCACAGATAACTCAGTGAATAATCAATTGCTTCATGGAACCGAGCCTATTTCTCAGAACCTCCGCTGAAGAATCATGTTGCCTGTCATCGCAGCGTGCTACAGTACTCGAAGCGCGTCTACATACACTGGCTCAGTCCAGCTGCAGGATCGACGGTTAGAGACCAAGCCTAACTCTGCAACAACACCTATTTTCCGTAACCCGTTTCCTCTCCGCATACCTCCCTCTATCTGTCGCTGATGAAATCCAACTGTTGGGTGCCAGCTAATGGCCTCCATGCAGTCCAAGGATTGAGCATCGGTGCTAACACGGGCGTTCTAGACCGGAGATGCGGCTGTGACTTTGTAATTCCTCTGCGAGTGTGGTATGGACGCCACATCTACATCACTGTATTGCTTTCGACCACCTTCCACTATCGTGTCAACATCTAATCGAGGCTGGGCTAGCGAAAACGGGCTAGAATCGCACTAATGTAGCTGTCAATTGCGTTTGGCTCATAGTCGCCCACATTATGTCAATGGCGGACATCTTCAACACCAGTCACCTGCACACGGTAACGTGGCTTGGCAGTAATAACTATCGAATCCCCCACACATGGTACTCGTGTGGCCTTCTCACTCTTCGATTATCATCTCGTCAATTATCTGCTGTGGGGTGCCAACAAGTCTCGAATTTTCTCATGAAACATGAGGTTGCAAGAGTAAGTAGCCCACCCAAGGGATGCAAAGGATGAGGTTGTACGTCTATTTTACGTCTATCTATATTTCAATGGATTTCAATGGTCACCGGTCAACATTTCCGCTCTCACTCACGACTTCCCCTGCAAGTTTGACTGGAGATGGCCTGATACTGTCAGCAGCTTGAGCTTCAACCTTCGGGGGCCGAGCTGTGCCCCAAGACATTTACGCTTACTTACCGCCGGTATCGGTCACAAAGATTACTGATCAGCGACCACGTACACCGTACTTTCCGGTGTTTACCGAGCGGCGGAGGGAATGGACGCGCGTTCTCGGGCACGTCAAGTTAGCTAATTCTCATTGGTGATTCTCATTGGCGCGGGTCGTCGCTCGTCTTCTGTTCACAGTAAGCTCTTATACTAAGCTTAATTGCGGCTGCGGGTGACGGTGATGCTAGAACACGGCCGGCATCATATGGCTGTGCCGCACCTGGCTAAGGTCCAGTTAAATGTACAGCCTGTATCCTGGCGGCTCTCTTCCTGTATGCCTGTCCTCCTCTTGTTGCAACTACGTTCAAGCTTAGGCCCTCGGTGGTAAAACTCCTCCCGATGAAATGGTTCGTGCGGAGGCGAAGGAACCGAACACGCCAAGAGTGGGAGGTGGTGGGGTGCGAGGCCATAGACCCCGTACACGTGGTGGGGGACGAAGATGGTGAAGTATATTCAAGGTCAACCCAGACCGACCATCGCGCATTGACCGACTACGCAACCAGATTACGACATGGTTCGGGTTCGGCAAAGTGATATCACTCGCTCGTATCTCTTTGAAGGTCTCGACCGCATGCCGAGCGGTGGACGACTAGCAAGTGCAGTGCATTTCGCTAAGCAGCGATTCCTAGATGAAGTCACCCAAAAAGAATACAATCTACTCCTGGCCGAAAGGTAATCGCATTTCGAAGCTTGGTCCCTTATCTAGCTGACTCGGACTTACGTAGTTGGAAGGTGACTCTCCTCAGGAAAGGCGACGTGTATCGCATCGAAGTCCAATACACCGCAAGACCAGCTCATGTCGTTGGCATAGTCCCTCCACCCCGACCTCCACCGTTTCTGGGTGTCCTTCAAGCTCAAGGTCATCACTTGTTCTCATAACAGGCAACTCTAGATCTATAATTGTATCCGTGTCCGGCAAGATCGCATTTCTCCATCACTTTTGTACTTGTAACAATCATGTGTGTGCTTATCACCTAAATTATAGTTTCATTTCGTTGAAGTCATCCCGCATTTAATACAAATGCCTACCCCCTTATAATATCACATCAAGACCCCCTTTCACCTTTACCTCAACAACTTGCAGTTATATTTGCCCCACCTCGTGCTGGGGTTGGGTCGAAACGATCTAGACGGGTGGATTCTAAGGTCCACAATCATCGTCGCGTGCAGATGAATGAACGCGTCAAATCGCAGTGGACGAACCTCCGTTGATGGCTTCTTTGGTGGGAAACATATAAAACCATGGGCATAAATTCGTTATCCCTCCCTAATGCGTCTTCCGTGCACTTGAATCACCACCACCATCATCACCATGGGTCTCCATCTTATTGCCAGCTCTCTGTGTAGCCTCGAAGAGACTCGGTCATCCCTTCTCTCTGTTGGCAAGAATCAGCTCGTTCATGCACTCGGTGCACCCCACCGCGCTCTAGCGCCGCTCCCGAGCATCGTCAGCTCGTCGGGTCCAACGAGCCACTCTCGTGTAGAGGAGCAGAAACCCACCATAACAGCCTATGGTCCTCGAATCTCTCACACCGACAAGTTCGTGTGCGAAGGTGGAGTTGACGCCACGAAGTTGCTCAACCTTTCAAGAAGAGAGTTGTACTTAACAGCGAAGAAGATGGGTGGCAATATCCTCGTCCGGGAAGAGTGCGTTCCGTAGCCTATCATCACGTCGAATTTTATGTACTAACTTGAATTCAGATGGACATGCAAAGTCTCTCGATCCAGATTCCGCAAAAACAGTAGCTACAAAGTGACGGTATGTTCATGACCGGAATAATAATTTACACCATGTATTCACCTGGGGTGTAGGTCAAATATAGTGCACAAGTTGCTCGCTCTCGAGCAAGGGATTCCCAAAAACCAGTCAATGTCAACATTGCCAAGGGAACGAAAGGCCTGATGGTCATCCTGGATCGTCAACCGGAATGCTGAAACCTTGGGCTTGCCCCGCCGGTTCTCCTTCAACAATTGAAACCCATGTATTTTTAATTTGTATGCTCTAGTTTTATCAAACAGTCCGCACACTTATGGTGTCTTCGTACCTTACATGTATCACTATGCTATGACTGTCTTACTTTGGGTTCTAGTTTATAACATCTCATAATAGGCAATACCTCTAGAATTTCTATAATGACTTACACCGTGTATCTACTTTATGTACCCTTTTCAATCTTGCTAGACGATCGGCTTGCATATCCCGTCCAGGACTTTGAAAATGATGAATACGGCGATGGTTGAAAACTTCATGAACAGACAACGAACCTCATCGTAAATCGCGACATCAGGAGTTCCGAGAAGCTTGAGACCCAGCCAAAGCACTCCTGCTGTCATACCGCTTCCGCACGATGCTACTATCTTCCTTTCGCCTTTGATCACCGATTCTGCGTTGTCCGGACCGACAGCTTCCTTGAGCGCTTCCTTAAGTTCGGGTACAGACTTGAATGTGGTGTAAGGCACCGGAGCGTCTTTGTGCATTTTTAGGAAAGTGTTGAAAGGTAGAGAGAATGAATGTGGAACGTGTCCAGAGGACATGCCCGGGCGAGGCTCTGGATCTGTACCTAGGAATCTGTGGGCGTGAATCCGGAAGACCTCGATCAGATTAGAGCTGGATTGGCGCTTCTGAACCCACCTTCCACGACTTCGGGCATCGACGAGCAGTTCTATCGAAGAATCGGTAGTCGGGTCCGATAATGAATTAGACACGACCTGCTCATAGCCTGCGTGAAGGTCATGTCGGGGGTTGTCATTTGTCAGTGTACGGCATCACGCTTACTTCGAATAACTTCCTTATCTAACTGTGGTACAGGATATGAAGCCTTTGAGACTGGTTCCAGGGGCGCGTTATCAATTGAATGACCCTCCAGCTCCCAAAGAGGGAGCCCTCCGTTCAGGATGCTCGAGTTTCTGTGTCCAAAAGCCCTGAACATGAAGAGCGCGCGCGGCGAGGAGAAGACTCCGTGCGTATCGTATCTGCACATAAGCATAGGTTAGAATGAAGAGCTTATGGCTCATGTAGGCTCTCATTCAGGCAAGGCTAAGGACTTAACAACAGACTCACATAACGACATGAGACGATGGTTTAATTCCAAGTTTCTCTACATGTCCATGAGCAATCCCCGTACATGCTTGTCATGGCACAACCAGACAACTAACCACATGCATCCGCAAACACGCGTGGACTAGGCATCATATGCTTCAACCCAAGCTCGTGCTGGTTTGCAACCTCATCTAGATTGAGGAACTGTGAGCCGCGAATCCGCTCTTTGGAGTGTTCCTCGCGAGGACTCCTCGGCGTGCCGGGCATAAACCAGGTAGCGTCCAAAAGAGAAACTTGGCCAGACGGCAGCAACTGCTGCAGCTCCTTTGGGGAGACCAGCATGGGTGCAGGTTTCGTAGTCGATATCCATCGCCGCCCTGACGAGAGAGCTAGCCTTGAATTGTCGCCTGCGCGACTTGCCCCTCTGCGGGCAAGAACAGTGAAGAGCATGTTCGGACTGGACAAAGAGTGAGCTGAGATTGCTCGTGGTGTGCGGTTTACCCTCACATATACACAAAAACAAACAAGCTGGTCCAAGGACTCTGTACGTATTGTTGCAGTGTCAATGGTCTAATTCAGGAAGGCTGCCTCCTAGTCCTCGTGGTGAAGTGCAACCAACAGCCAATATGCCGTCCGATCAGAGCACCTGGCTCATCGCCGTCCCCCAGGATGGCGACGCAGAGGGTCTACTTCCAGAGATCACCACTAAGCTATCCCAACAATCCAAGGCGTACTCCCGAGACACCATCGCAGAGCTCGGCATCCCCTCATTCAAGGTCTTTGATGTCCCTCGTGCATAACATCGCACTGTTTACTCATATGCGCGGACCAGACAGGAACGTTGGACTCCCTCATCGCGCTTTCTGAGGAGCTTCCCAAGCAGGACACGTTCTTCACGTCCGTCGTCGCGAAGACGGTCGATACCCTTCGGAACCTACTTAACAACGATCCATCCAAGCTCTCTCAGCACATCCTCGTTAACGAGCGGGCGGTGGATGATTATTTGTTTAAGGGCTGGAAATGGAACGAAGGCAGGTACGGCGTGCAGAGAAGCCTGCGGGAGATAGTCGATCTCTTGAACAAGGTAATGCGTCCCGCCGCGGACCAGCTCGTACCTAAACCCACGTTGCACAGGAAGTAGCGTCTATCGACAACGTCATGAAGGCGAAGCTCAACAACTATAACCTTGTTAAAGGCTCTTTGGTCCAGATGCAACGCAAGAAAACGTGTGTTTAATCCGCCTTCTATGTCACGACTGCCTGACTTGTGTTACCAGCGGGAATCTATCTGTGCGTTCCCTCGTGGACATCGTGTCCAAAGAACACATCATCAACGAATCTGAATACTTGGATACTATGATAGTCGCTGTTCCGAAGTGAGGATTACAACACTTGTACCATGGCGTGTCCTGACTACTTGATCTCAGTAACCTCAACAAGGAGTGGAACTCCAAGTACGAGCGGCTG
The DNA here is from genome assembly GCF_000271625.1 of Coniophora puteana RWD-64-598 SS2. Taxonomy (NCBI): domain Eukaryota; kingdom Fungi; phylum Basidiomycota; class Agaricomycetes; order Boletales; family Coniophoraceae; genus Coniophora; species Coniophora puteana. The sequence continues at coordinate 1,902,822 of NW_006913053.1, forward strand.
ACATCCATGGTTGTCCCTCGATCTTCGATGTAAGCCCTGATGCGTTATCATGCGCAATAATCTGACCGAATCGATAGCTCAATCACCTCAGACAGCGAATATACCCTCTATAGCGTCGTGGTGTTCAAACGGGTGCGGGATGAGTTCACGCAGAAATGCAGAGAGAACAAGTAAGGCTGCAAACATGTTGGTTGGCTGGTGCTCATTGCTTTCCTCATGAAACAGATTCATTGTCCGAGATTTCGTCTTTTCCGAAGATGAAATCGTGAAGCAGAAAGAGGAACTCGCCATGGCTGACACCACAGAGAAGGAGCTCTGGGTATGGTTTATTACAGGCTTCCGTTCGAACTGAACTCAGAACGAACTCTGGTTGTTTTAGACGGAACTTCTTAGGTTATCGCGGACAAATTTCTCTGAGTCGTTCCAGCTCCTCGTTCACCTGAAGGTAGTCAGACTATTCGTCGAGTCGGTCCTACGATATGGTCTACCGTCCAACTATGTTGGACTTGCAATCAAGGTTCGTTCGTTGATCCACCATACAGACGCTGTATTGATATTGTCCGTACACAGCCTGAACCCAAGACTACCAAGAAGGCGCTAGCATTGCTCACGGATCATTTTGGCTACCTAAGTCCCCGCTCTGGGAGACCGAAAAAGGTGGCGGGTGGAAATGAGGATTTTGCTGGAGAATACCAGACATTGATGGAGCAAGAGTACTACGACTTTGTATTATTCGAGGTCCCTTGGATAGTCAACTAAGACGAACACGCATGACTTTCGAATTAGTCTATTATAAGAGCGATAGCAATATGGCCAGCCCACTACTGTAGGAATATCATTTGATATAATATACAGACGAGGAAGTACGGAAATGAGGAATCATGGGGACTGTACCAGACCGTTGACGGGAATTGCAGCGAATGAGATGTTTGATAGATAACCAGCTTTGATAGAGCAGAAAGCAGCAGTGTAAGAACACATTGAAAACGATGAAATACGGATTCAGAAAAGCCATGTTGAGAATTGCAGTATACTTGGGTTAGATACTTTACCTAAAGTCCCTGGATGAAAGAAGCCTTTTTTTGCGCAGATCACAATCCAAGGTTGGACATGACTCTGCTGACTTCGTCAGCGGTCTCATCGTCCTGAATGCGCGAAGACCGTTGAGAAGAAGTCCCAATCACCGCCGATGACCGTGGCCCGTAAACGCTAGGGAACGACGGGGCACTAGCGGATGTTGGACTGGAGTTCCCTCCAGTGCCACCCGTTGATGTGGTAGGTGACTCAGGTTGAGGTAAACGCGATGACGGCTCGGTAAAACGCGAAAGGGAGTGAGTCAAGTCAAGCGACTGTGCACGGTTCTGAAGGGAGCGTGGCTTGTTAACATGATCTTTGATTTTGGACTCGAGCAGGGAATCTGAGCCGCGCTTGAGGGCATCTTCGGTATGTCTAGCTCGTGAGGCCAGCCCAGACCCCTGACACCAAAACCATCAAAGAAAGATCTTTTGTATGGAAGAGTCACTCACGATGGGAGGCAGCGGCGTCCAGTAGTCTTGTGAATACGCAGAGTGAGAGTCTTCACTTCCTTCCAGATCATAGATATAGGCAGGGGCATTGAACAACGCTTTGACGTCAGGAGAGGAATTGGCAAGTCGGAGACGCCGATCGCCAAGAATGTCAGAGGACCTAATCAGTTCCACAGATTCTAAACAGTACAATATCAGCATGAATGTCACATAAGAGAGGGAGATTGTACCATGTCGCCTGCTTGCCGTAGACAGGACTTTGCTATCGAAGTGAGGGAATGCCTGAGCAAAAGAGTCGCCGCGTTTATGAGTGTGGGCAGTAGGGGAGGGATAGACGTGGATGTTGTGGTCTATAAGGAACTGCTCAAGAAGCTCTCGAGCAGAGATAAGGAAGTCGCTGTTGCTCCTCTGACAGCGGAATTTGAATGAATGTTCTCCCAAGCCCTCTGAAGTACTCTGCGCCCCATTGGCGCTTCCCAGGGATTTGGTGCTAGGAGTAATTGACACAGAGAAATCCCTCTTGATCCGTTCAACGAAGGCTGCAAATTCTGGGGCAGCGCATACTTTAGAGATCTCCGGGTTGGGCGGAACCGCCATGTCGGCTTCGAAGGGAACATGTTCCTGAAATCGCGCATAAGCATCTACAGCACAGCTACAAAGTGGGGATCTACCAGAAGCATAGCAGCAGCAATTTGAACCTGGCTTTCGGGGCCGAAGATCGTCACGACGTCTGAGGCGGTTTCCTTGTCCGGGAAACGAACGCGGGAGTTCGTCTTTGCTTCGATATCATGAATAAAGATAGCCTTCTCTCCCAAAAGGGTCCTGTGGTATCGTCGGGGAATCGACAGGGTCTCATTCACGTAGTCTTTATCCTGCGAAAAATGAATGATTGTTCTAATAATTGGGCAACTCTCGATGCTCACCTTGGGGTTAACGATCTCCATAACAGACTGCTTCAAATTCTCCAAGTTAGAAGCATTCTTCGAGGGAGTTCTAGCCACCACGTTGTCCTCGTTGTCGTGGTATCCGCCTAATGCCGCAAATTCTTCGGCGTTCGAAAACTTGACGTAAACCCCATACTTTTTCATGATGCGTTGAATGTTCCGCCCTCCGATACCGATGATACGCTTGTGGTAACCCTCGGGAACGTGGAAGGAAACCTCTGCCGGCAATTCCTCCTGAAGTAACGTGAGGCCCTGTAGAACAGAAGCATCCGTCCCTGAGACGTCGATGAGGAAGTTGTGCTCGTTGAACGTCTCGAACTTGATCTTCACATTGGTGGTCTGCATGATTTTGTTGATCTTGCCGTTCTTCTTGCCACTAATGAACTCCCGGTGCTCATTAGCAAGTTCAATTTGGAACCGAATCTCGTGATGGAAAGCCTGATCCAGGACTCAATAATGTATCCATGCATGACAACACTGTAAGACATACCTTGACGATGTCGAGGTCTAGAATCATATTGACGGCCGCTCGAACTTCATACTCTAGCCCATACATCTCAAAGCACATGCTCTTGAAAACCACTTCTGCCCCGGTCGCGAGTGATATCTGCTTGAGAAGCGTCGTGACTTGGGAAGCATTAAGCGTGGTAGGAGGTAAAAGCACGTTGAATTGGATCGGTAAAAGCCAGAATGAAGCAACATAATACTGGCAAGCCTGCCAAACCTGTTAGCGAGCGTTACTATTGTGACTCACAGAGAGAGCTCACCAGCTGCATGATGGAACGAATGGTACGTTGGACATTGACCCGTTGATCGCCGAATACAGTGATTAAACTTGTTGAACTACCAATAGGGGGGAATTGAATGAATGTTGCATTGTCGCTCATGATCGACTTCAAATCCTCGGCGCGTTCCAAGACCATCCAGTCCATCTTGCGAGGCAATATGGCCGTGTCCCTCGAGATGACCGACTTGCTCTACCACGAGTATTAGGGATCAAGATCAAAGTAGTTTATGTGACCTTACCTTGCTGGCAGCGAAGCTACACAACATGTCCCTAGCTCGCTGAACGCCAAAGAATTCTCCTGTGATCCAAATGACGTTGGGGTTCTGACGGACAGGAGAAGTTGCGGTTGCAGTGGCAACATCTGGGCCAACAAGTCCCTGCAGAGGAGAGGGGTAGTATACGTTGGTCGCGGTCTCTTCCTGAATAGACTGCAGAACTTGACGTTTGCGACCGGCGATGACGGCATGCAGCTTGTGGTCAATCTCGACATACTCACTATGCAATCCGCTCTGGAGAAAGGTTAGCATATTATTGATGACACCAATGTGTGATGGGTCATACCAATTCATCGAGCATCACCAGCAGCCGTACGCGTCCGAGCTCGATTGCGTCACCGTGTCCGGTGACGACAAGCTCGCAAACACGCTCGGTTTCCAACCCAGACCAGCCGGCATTGCTGCTGATTCCGTCCGGAGGCGTCCTGTTTGAGAGTGACAATGGACTGTTAACAACAGCTATGTGAGCCAGTGTTTGAGACGCGATGTCATCCAATCTCCGGCGAACGTCTGGCTTGAGGGATGGCTTGGAGCTCGGAGAGTCTAGGATATCAGAACGCGCTACTTTGATTGTTGTCCGTTGCTGTACATTGGTATGAAATCATAGAAAGAGGGGTAAAGGGGCACTTTTCACGCACCTGAACGGGGCTATCCTTCAGAAGCATGCCTCGAGCCATCATAACCTGAGGCGCAGCACCGGTGATATGAAAGTTGCACCCTCTGTTTTGGTCTGCAATGAAGTAGGAGATGTGGACGCCGTGCATAGTCATCGCAAGGACGGCGAGTTTTTCCAAAGCTTCGCTGTCTACTTCTGACATAACGGTCGTGTTGTTGGCCTGGGCATGGCTGAAATGGTGTGCCGAGGGAAATGGCTCCTGACTCTGTTGTTGAGTGAGAGAGCCATTGTTGATGTCAAGGGAAGAGGAAGGGGAATGTAAGTGTCGCGACCTGCGTGGATGGGTAAAGGATGTCGTGTAGATGTCCATGACGATGGATATGGAGTCGCGGGGGTTTGTTGGTGGTGGAAAGGAAAGAAAGGCGAGACCAAGTAGATTTAATGTAGAGGGGTATGTGCAATAGGAGGGTATTGGAAAACCGTCACAGAACGGTTTGAGTCCACCTTGCGCTCGGCGCGGACGAAAGTGCCAGTGCGCAGCGGATTCGAAAGGATCAAACAACCGCTCGACGCCTCTCGAAATATATATATGTATAAGAGCACACCCCAACAACGCAGGAAAAGTGAGCGCCTTCAAGGACAGAAATATTAGGGTAGGGAAGAAAAATCAGCAGCGAACACGCCCGACCAGCTAGCGCCGAAATTGTCTCCTCTGCTCACTGCGGACTGGTTCAGGATTTCCGGTGGACCTACCAATGACACTCCTCTGTTCTACCCCTGTGCTGACTTTTAATTTACCCCCACCGGGCGCGGGGCTGACAGGAGTCCTCATCACCACTGAGATCATTGCATTATATCCGCGCACGCATCGTCCCAAGTATCGTCTCCTAGAAAACTACCATATGATTATCATGCCACATTCTAAACAAACTCAAACCCCTCGACAGGCTGCCACTCATTGTCGTCGGCGCTCTGAAAATCAAACAGTTTCGAGTAACAGCTGAGGCCGGGTGTCGAGAAGTGTTTGTAGGGATCACCCGCGAACAGCTTTGCCCCGCAACGGTAGCAAAAGTGCTGCCCACACTTTGAGCATGTCATCTACGCCGATACGTTAGTCGCGATCAGGGCAAGGTGATCGCACCGAACACGTACATGGTTACATCCCAGCGATTTTTCGACGTACACACGGCAGCCGGGACAGGCCATAGTCGAATCTTCTAGCCATTTCTTGTTCATCTGTTCTTCCTCGTACTTGGCAACCATCCTCCGTAAGTTAGTCTTTCCGAACCGACGTTCGATGTTGACGCGCTTCGGAGAATCAACCGGCAGCTCCATGTATTCTATAAGGAACGTCTCCGCGAATGAGATAGGACAGTCAGTTAATGGTCCATGCCTGTACATTTTGTTGCGTCAATAACATCAGTCTCAATGATGAGTGGGCATACCATGTACGCTTGCAAAATGCGCAGAAAGAATAACTACACGACGGACATGTCCGCAACCGTGCCCATCCACTGTCTCCATCGCTCTCCGCAGGCTTTGGTACGGGTGTCTGACAGAATTCCATGGGGCAATGAATGATGGATGGATCTGACGTTCAACGTCAGAATATAGGATATCCAACTATCCGGGCACTGATGCAAATGTAGCACACCTCGCTCAAGTGTTTGTTTCTGCCGAAGCCACTTCCATCGCTTGAGTTGATCTTCGGAAACAACTTTTCGCACATCTTCCTCACTCGCTTCGGAGTGCTCTTTCACGCACTCCGGGTCAGGGCACCCTACTCTTCCAACGTCACCTTCCTTAATGCAGAGTCCCCAGAAGTCCTCCAAGCATGTCCGGCAGAATACGTGAGAGCAAGCTAGTTGGAGGCATCGCGAACCTTTGAGCACAGTGAAGCATATAGAGCATGTAAACGAGCTCTGGGAGAACTGGGACAATTTCATGTTCTCGTCATATGATTTTAAGACACGACGCAACAAGTGAGGTGCTGGGTGTGGGATTCTGACATTAGCCCTATTAAACACTAGTTCACTCTTGTGACTTAATGACTCACCGTAATTGATCGTTATCCTTGAGACCCAGGGGCTGCAGGAAGTCACCACTCCGGATGAACTCGGCCCAAGTGTATAGGGTGCCTTCGCCAGGGCTCCACATGTCAAGTAACATCTCCTGCAGAAGATTCATTAAGGGTAACCAATTATAGTTGGTCTGGAAAGAGACAATCTTGGGAGGCGCATAGATAGGATATCCTGGAGAAAGGATGAGATGCAAAAGCAAAGGCGGCAACGTAGTCAAATGCTCTTGGATTTGGTGGGGACGCTCGATCACCTCGGAAGGGAGTCCTGATTTTAGGCTGGTAGGTAGCGAAGGCAGGGCTGGAAGACTCCCATCATCCATTATGCTGACGGTAAGCTCATCTCCAAGCTCAACTGGAATCTCCAACTTGATATTCCCTTGGTCATGCTCTCTGGAAATACAACACTCCGGATATATTGACTGGGGAATCACAATCCCGTAAATTGACACATATCTTGACCAGAACGGGGCCATGAGCTTACCTCTAGAACTTCCCACTCTTCGACTTGCATAGATTGACATTTCCGAACTTCGTCTTGGCTTAGTTCAGTATGTGGGCTTAAAGACATGAGTGTGGAAAGAAAGCTTCGTCAACACCTTATTAATTCCTTGGATTCCCCCGGAGATGACTCACGATCGGAGCAGTCTAATGATTAAGTCTGCGATTCCGCTAGGTTCCGCCAAAAGGGATAATCCCGAATGTTATTATAGGGGCTTGTACTTTTTATCGCGTGTGAACGTTTGAACGGCGTCGATGGTCCCAAAAATTCTTCCCTTTTTGATATTGACTCCTAACCTCATAACCAGCCCTCTGAGGCACTAACTGATGCTTTTCCATATCTGAAGAAAATGACAGTACCAACAAGTTTTACATCGTCGCAGGAGTTTGTACGCACTTTGAAAGGTGCTTCAGACCCACCACAGCCTGGAGGATTGCACAAGATCGAAATAGCGCGTCAAGCTTGGGACAACACCTCTTTTCATGTACCGAACAAGGGAGAAGTTATCGCGGATTGGATAGTAACCACGTTTTCGAAGGAAAAAAGTGCGAATGCGTGAGTCAGTATTGTCGCGTCCGACGTATCGTCCGCTTGCGTTTCTTACAGTCTTGTTCAGCCATGTCCGGCCACTTGCTGACATCCGGTTCTGGGCATTGCTCCAGGATATCCTGATACATACACCTGCTAGTGAAAGACCTTGGTTGTCTCCGCTCATGAACCGCACTTCTTTGGCACCCATTCTCCGCACCTTTTTAAGCCTCTTGTGCGAGCTTGGTTTATCAACCGGGCGGCCTCTCTGTTATGCTGTTAAATCATGCCTCAGAGTCCTTTGGCCAATTTCGTCTCAGAGGTTCCCAATTGAAATGCTTCTTGAATGCTTTGACACATCAATACAGGTCACGTCGGGATTTCAGGAAGTTGAGGAATGTCTATACCTATGCGATTTGATTACCTCGTCATATCGTCATGCTCTAACTAACTCCTCCAATAAAAAGAAGGTAATGTGGCAACCTTATGAAACGATCCTTCGTCTAACTTGCAAGCAAGATCTATGCTGCATTCATGCAAGCGCACTTTAGAGGATGGGTGCAACTTGCTGGCACTCTGACTCGCGGCTCCATCAATTCTGCTCATCAAGCCCTGCTTGCGGATATTTATGCAGCAGGGGTAGAAACCATATTTAACCTTGATGTGTTGCGCCACATGAAGGAGGCGTCTTGGGACGACGCCTTCGTACAGTCTCTCCGGACGGCGCTCGTCTCCTCACCTGACAAGATTTTGCCGGTGTTGCCAATGCTCTTTACATCGTTCACACAGTCTGTTCGGAGGCATCGCAGTGCCTTGTTCAGTCAAAGCGACCCAATACATTCAGCCGCTACCGCCGTCTACTTGGCTTTTGGCTCAATGATGGACCCTCTCACAGAGAGCGAGCTTTTGTGGAAAACTCGAGCCGAGCTTCTTGCCATTGCCGACAAGGAAGGCTTAGTGACTGTCCCGAATGAAGGTTTACACTTGTACTTGGTCGGCACAAGGGATACCGCTATAGCAGCTCTAAGCTGGAAGGGTGTGTATATATCAGATATTGCCCTATTCGTCAACCTTATACTCTTACAGGCGATGCTCATGCATTCTCTCCGCATGCCCTGGTCTTTCTAGCATGTCTTGCGCAAGTTGACTATGATCTGGTCGATAATGCCCTGCAGCCCATTCTTCCTAGGCTTATACATGTTAGTAGATGGCTGCCGAAACTAATAACTCCCCACTCATATTTCTTTAAGATACCTCCAAATTCCCCGTTCGTGTTCAAGCTGTGGGATTTGGTTGTCGAGCATCACTCCAAAACACGGACCATAAGTAGCCTTATTGCTAACATCCTCACGGCGACTAAGGACCAATATTTGTTCCGCTTGACCGACCCAATGATGAATTACCAACTCTGCTCTACGGGATCAGTGTTCAGTTCTTTCCATCTAGAAAGGCTGTCGAAATCTATCCGTATCTTCCTCACGCCTAGCCAGTGCTCATCTTCTACGTCTGCATTGATCAATTCTCTCAAGCAGAACTGGGCGGACTTCAACGAGGCTGACGCATCGCTAACGGCATCCTCTACTGGTGAAGGAAAGCGCAAAAAACGTCGCAAGAGTGCAGCAGGAGGCACTGATCATAGCGACGATGTAGAAAACCGTGCTGTGGCTTTGTCCTTGACATCCAAACTCATTGCGTCCTATGTCTCGGCCTTACCGTTGCGTTCGCTAATAGAAGAGGATCGTGCCGCCATCCTGTCCGAACTTGAAGAAGCTTTCAAGTTTGTTTGTGCGGCATGTGACGTTCTCATTCAGGCATTGCAGTCTACGAAGCGAACCGATACATGGGCAGCTCAAATCGTTCTCAGCTCAGGGCTCCGACTTACATACAGCATGAAACGGATGCATACTCTGGGGCTGCACCGAGAGGTTAACCTCACCACACAGCTCGAGCGGCTTGTCTCCTTGATCGACGATACTGAAACTCTTCCTGAGCTTACAATTGAGATAGTGAGTTAACCTCGTGCATACCACACAGTTTACTAATACTGTGGGTAGTTCCGTAACTTGCTTGCCGAGAGTGCCACTTCACATGCTCCTGTCGTGCTTGACAAGTGTCTAGCATATATTGACCAAAATCTTCGGCCGCAAACCGCGAAATGGTCCGGAGCAGTATGCCACCTCGTTGCCCAGCCCATAGGCGGAGAAGCCGCCTCCGTCGCCTTGTTGAATGTCCTTCTCGACCGATGGTTATACCTCCTGGAGTAAATCTCATCCACTGCACTACTCAACTTCGTCTTATAATTTTATAGCGAGATTGCATCTGAAGAGCAGGCGATACGCTTGATACAAGCTCTCTTCCATCTTCTTCCTCATGTTGAAGTCGATAGACAGGGCTTGCGTGACCTCAACTCAGGACGTATATTTAGTACACTAATGCACTCCGCGAAGTTCTGGGAATTACAAAACCTCCAATGTAATTTTGGCTTACCCTTGAAGCATTTCTTTTTATTGACAATTACTCCAGCTGCAACCCTCACCGTGGTGGAGGAGAAGCTCAAACCCCTGAGCAGTGTGGCGTTCTCCGATATCTGCACAGCCAAGAGTTTGAAGAAGCTCAAGATTGAGCCCGGACAGGTTTTGGATGCATGCTCAGCCTACACGGTCCTCCTCTACTCGCCCCCTGAATATATAACTCGTTCAATGCGGAGTATAGTTTGTCTGAGAGTACCCACGATTGATGGGGCTCTCGAGCTCATGAAGAGAAAGGGAGCTGACGTGGATGATCAATTTACTGTACTCAGAGAGTTTTCTGTGCGGATATGCAAGCACACAGGCCTCATCGATCCATCGGTAAGTTGTTGTTAGAAAGCTGTCTCTGCATGCTAAGACACATGCAGCTCACTGCGGAATACCTGGAATATCTAATGGAAAAACTCCCGCCATACTCTGGCACTTCAACGGTACTGCTTGATGTCACACTGGAACTCATAGAAGTGCAGTTCATGTGAGTTCGTACTGCAGTATTCCCGCTCGCTATTGACAGTTTGGTCATCAGATGTCTTCTCCAGTCCCCTGAACGACAATCGGAGCAAAGAATTGTCGCGATGCTGGATCGCTTCCGTAATATGCAATGTTCTTACCACCAACCTAATGCTGAACTCACCTGCATACTTCGACTACTGGCTGCCATCCCTCGCGATTTTAGCAGGACAAGGTATTTCCCAATATTTGCAATAAAACGATGAACTCACAATGTTGGATCAGGTTGGCACCTGCCATAATCACGTCGTTGACAGCGTTGCATGGGGCTCTTGCAGAAAGTGTAGCATCGATATTACAACAAGTCACAGATGTGTCTTCACTGTTTTCATTGGAAGCTTGCGTTTGGTTGCAAGCTTGGTCTGAGATACTGGCATTTGGCAATTGGTTCCATGACGAAAGTACGTATATTCAGGCGTCAATTAATGTCAAAATGTGACGAAGGGCGCGATAGAATATGTCCAACGCTTCTTTGGTCGAGATCTGGCGAGCACGCTCCTGAAAACCCCCAAGCCCTCGATTGCAGATGAGACGATCATCAAGGTTGTCGCTCATATCATAACGATCCTCTATGAAGAACTCCGAGGGTCAAACACGTCCACGCGCCACGTGCATATTGCATTCATCATTTCATTATATGTTAACTTTGCATCTGAGGAAGCGACCTCGAGTAAGTGACTTGGGTCGGTTTATCCCCTTGCCACCAATCTAAGCTTCCAACGCCAGCCGGGAGTCTGGACTCATCGATTTCGTCATCGTGCAACAAACTTTCGTTACAAGATTTTTCCACCTTCTTGGGTATTCTGCTCAATGTCTTGGCACAAGCTTCGCCTCAAGAGCAACTAACGCTGGTCCACCTGTCCCGCCTTGTGATGCGGGACGCACCGCAAGGCTAGTGCAACTTCATTGAATCGGATTCTGGCATTTGTCTGACCTGAGTATTCGGTATAGGCACTCTCAAGCCCACCCAAGAGTTTGCTTCCCGCTGCCTAGTGTTGTTTGCGAACATTGTATCTCAAATGTACACCGCAGACCAAGACGAGGTGTTGAGGTTCATTGAGCAGTACTGCTCCGACAAGGTTTGTTTCAAGGCATGGTGCTCTTTTGAGTCTGCTGAATTATCTCGAACAGCCTGCTGCTATCAAAGTAGCAGATTTGAACTGTATAGTCACAATACTGGCCACAGTAACAACCGAGTCGCCGACCCACGACAGTACAACCAATATTTCCATCTTCCACCACACTGTGTCAATCTTATCCGCTCTCGTTCGGCTCCGGAGGGATCTTTTCTTACACTCGCTAGCCCACCTCGGCATGCTCCTGCGGAAGCTCGTATTGACGCTTCGAACCATACGCCCTGGCCTCGGTGGAAAGCAAACTAGGACAGTCATGCATACGCTTCCGAAATGGATTTCCTCGTCGCGCTTCCTCTCCATCGAAGAAGGTCGCGCGCTCGCCCGACTTACTGTCACACTCACCACCAAGACCGTCCCTCGCTCGTTCGCTCGACCTGACCCGTCGCCCGCCGAATCTCAAAAAGCCGAATCACTAGCCAAGCCATTCGCCAAGCATGCTGCATACGTGCTAACTGCTTACATTGACGTTCTTAATGATCCTTTCTGTATCATCAGAGCGGAGATGCGACGAGAGTTAGAACCGGGCTTATATGCGCTGTGCAGTATCATGGGCGAGCACAGTCGAGATGCAGTGATGATGGCGTCCTTGGATGCAAGTGGTAAAATTACGATGAAGAACTTATGGAAGGAGTATGAAAAGCAGCGGTACATTGGCAGAGGGTAAATCTCGCTCCTATGTATTATACAGACGTCTATCTTCTATCTTGCCGCATCTTTCAAGTGGTTCTCCCTACGCCGAAGGTCTGACAGCCTTGACATAAACATTTGGAGGACGCCTTCTAGGACCTGCATTGGCCAGAGTCCAGCCTGCTGCCACTTTCTCTTCTTTCAACGTTCTGACTAATTCTAGGAAGTCTTCGATGGCTTGTGGTGACGTCTGGATGTGCAACAACAAGCGTGAACCTGTCAGCTTGATGGGCTTAAGCAGCGCTGCGGCTCGTTCGACGATTTCCCAGTACTCCACCCCGATGGGATATGGGTCATAAAATAGCTGTGGCGCAGGTCAGCGATGTCGATGAAAAGTTGGATCACCCGTATGGGCCCTCACCATGCAAGTTTCGGCCGGGCTGAGGATATCGACGCCGAGCTCCTCCAAGCCTTGTTGCATCCGTTTAGCTAGCGCATGTACGCGCGGAAGCAACGGGAAGTTATGGGTGAGTGCGTAGGCAGCTGCCCCGGCGAGATAGCCTGTCTGTCTCATGCCGCCTCCGAAAACCTTGCGGAACCACCGTGCTTTCGTGATGAACTGTTTGGAGCCCACAAGACATGTTCCGATGGGCGCGCCTACAGCAAAAAATCGATAATCAGCGGTAAGCGCTAGCTCCAGTCGCGGACACATGTGCATCGGAACTCACCCAGACCCTTGCTCAGGCAGAGACTTGCAGAGTCAAATGGACCACATAATTCTTTCAGAGACAGTCCGGTCTCAGCAGCGACGTGCCAAATTCGTGCACCATCAAGGTGCATCTTCATATCTTTCTGGTGTGCCCAACTCGAAATTCTGACGATTTCGTCCTGTGGAATGATTGTCCCGTTCAATGTGTTCTCCAAAGCAATGACTCTCGTTGGGGCACTGAAAAAAATGTCAGGCTGACTTCAGCTAAGGAACGCTAACACCCAGGGCGACATACATATGTACGTCTGTGCCCATAATCGCTTCGGGCTCAATATCTTCCAGAGTTAGGTGGTGACCTAACGTCAAATGAACGATTCAGCCTACGCGAGCTCACAGGTTGAAGTTCACAAACCATTGGACGGAGCAACTGCCACGCTATTGGCTCCCGAATGGAAAGCCATACCGCCGCCTTCCATCCTGTTGCGTATAGTTCAGTCACGTTCACGACTTACCTCTTAATAGAGAGTGCGTTATTTACCGGTAAATATGTGAGCGAGCATCGCAAATGACTGAGTAGGGTGGTTGCAGTAGATGAGTCCGAAGCGCAATTTGGTTGGACATTGTTCCTGTCGGGAGGAACAAGCCAGCTTCCTTCCCAGTCAGCTGGGCGATATGAGCCTCCAAAACTGCAGTGGAGGGCTCGAAGTATACGTCATCACCCAGAGAAGCGCGGGCCGCATACGCGACCATCTCAGGGGCCGGGACTATAGGATGGCCAATCGTCATCTATCCGCCAAACATATGGAGCATTGGGTTATCTCACTCGTCAGAGTGTCAGCTGAAGCAACATGTATTCAGCACGCAAGACCATCACTCGACCAGTACTGGCAATAGCGTACATACGAATGATCGAGACACTTCCTCGAGCTTCGCGACGTTATCCACATCTTGAGTCTTGGTCAGAACGTCTACTGCGATCTGGCTAGAGAGCTCTTGAAGTTTGGCGTCAGTGAGAGAGGGCATACCGGCTTTATTGACTGGACAAGTTGGTTCGTACGGCGATTATATATTGTTCTTATAATAGGCTTGGTCATGCATCGGTCGGGCGCCCGAAGTCCGCAGATCTAAGAAACTCGGACCATGATTCGGTCAGAAGCCTGGAGGGAACATTCAACCAAGTTCATGTGGAAGTCGGATATCAGTTCACGTGTGCATGTACAGGATCGCACGGTGTCGCCCGTCCCCCATACATAACCTACTCGCAATAAGATCTAACAACCTGCCCACCCGAGTGGCCAGGAAAATCTCAAAAAGCAACAGCTGTGACCATCTTACGAGAGAGAGCTAAAACAAAATGATATAGCATAAATAGACACTGGCAAGATACCTCTAGTAACGACAATGATTCTAACCTATGTGTGCAAAATAAACCTCTAGTCTATCCCAGACCCGCAGTATCCTATCTGTCTATCGACAAGATATATATAATGCTCAAGCCGACTTCTTTGGAGGCTTTGCATAAATGTTGAACGACGACGAAGCCAGCTGCTTGGCTCCCTTTCCACAGTTGGGGCATCCATTGGTACCGTTGAGGCGAACACCATTCATGGTGTCTACCAGCCTGTTGACCCCCTCGCGAGCTTTCTCCTCCTTCAAGGTGCGGATGACCCCGAGTAGATCAGCGATAGCTTCGGGAGAAGTTTGGATGTGCACAACAAGCCGCGACCCTCCAACAGCGATTGGCCGGGCAAGTTCGGATGCTCGATGAGCGATCTCCTGGTAGGTGACTCCGATCGGTGCCGGATCGTAGAAGAGCTGATACTGGATGAGATCGAGCGTGCAACAGATACTCTACGGACTTACCATGCAAGTTTCAGCGGGACTAATGATCTTCGCTCCAAGCTCCACGAGTCCATCCTCCAGCTCCTTGGTCAAAGTGTGGACATATGGTAGTTGTGGGAAGTTGTAAGTGAGCGCGTAGGCTGCTGCGCCGGCGAGGATACCAGTCTGACGCATTCCTCCACCAAAAAGCTTGCGGAACCACCGGGCCTTGGCAATGAATTGCTTCGATCCGACGAGACAGCTCCCAACGGGTGCACCTAAATCAGGAGAGATAAGGCTATGATAAGGAGGCGACCAATAGGGTATCTTACCGAGTCCCTTGCTAAAACATAAACTGACGGAATCAAACGGCGCGCAGAGCTCGTGCATTGGGGTGCGGGTCTCCGCTGCTACGTGCCACAACCGAGCGCCATCAAGATGTGTCCGGATATCAAGCTGATGAGCGTAATTGCAGATAGCCACTGCCTCATGCTGAGGCATGATGGTGCCATTGAGGGTGTTTTCCAATGAAATGACTCTCGTAGGAGAACTGTACAGAAATGAGCTGGTCAGCACGGGCGTGTTGCTTTCAACTGCAAAAGAACCCTTCTCACGTGTGTATATCAGAACCTTCAACGACATAATCTTGAATGTCCTCAAGCGTCAAGTGATGCCCTGAAATGTTATGTTGAGTCACTAGGCAACTGTACAAACGAAAAACCCACCATTGGATGGGTTGACGCAGATCAGGTGGGCCCCTGAATGGAACGACGTTCCGCCCGCCTCATATCTTATCGTCGAGTTAGACTCGCCGGACCACTTGCATTTGGTAGATGTAACGCTCACTTGTTGATATGGCCTCGCACGTCGCAAATGACGGAGTACGGGGGCTGTTGCAAATGTGTCCGCAGTGCAAGCTGGTTGCTCATCGTCCCACTTGGTATAAACATGGCGGCCTCCTTGCCGGCAATCTTGGCCATGTGGGCCTCAAGGGCGAGCATAGAGGGTTCATGATAGACGTCGTCGCCAACAGAGGTACGAACGGCATAGGCGTACATCTCCTTAGTAGGAACTGTGCACACAATGAGTAAATCAAGGACAGCAGCGGAGGCATGTGCCTACCCGTGATGGTGTCCGCTGCAATCATCTCTTCGTCAGATGACTCGGCTGAATATTTGCAAAAATATGCTCACAGATGAAGCTCCTTGAGACCTCCTCTATGAGTTTCTCATTGTCAACATCCTGAGTTGGGGTGAGGATGTCGAATTTAATCTGGGCGGCGATGTCCTCGAGCTTGTTGTCCATAGTCGACGAATAGGTGCAATGAACAAAACGTGTAAAGAAAAGATCCTGCCGCTGTTCTATAGGTAGACGGAACGGACCTTGGGCTTGAGAAGCGAAGGGAGGGGCACGAGGGAGTAAGGAGGCGTTGGGGATAGGACAACGGTCACTCAGGTGGATATTTTATACCCTCAGGTGAGGAGGTGAGTAAGTTAAATAACCCTGGTTACATCTGACTCAGTCTGGGCAGGAGAGATCAACCCGACGTGGTGCTGAATCACGTCTCCATTTCTGGCCAGCAAAACATCTTGCTGCAAATCTGCTGAGGCACGACCATGATCATCAGGAACGGAGATCATAAGGAGTTCGGACTTACGTAACATTATGTCGACTGGGAAATTTCAGGAAATAAGCCGCTTACAGCTCCCGGAATTTTAGCCCATTCTGTCGGAGCATCGTGCTAGCGTCAAATTATCAAGTTCCACCTTCACTCTGAGAGACTCTGATCCATGGGCAACGTTAGTACCTGATCTTCCCCGATAACCTCCCGCTGACCAGAACCATTGTTACAGGGTGCCAAAGCTGCTCAAAAGCGCGAGCGTAACGCTGCTAAGAACGATCCCAAGGGGTCTAAGAGCCAGGCGAAAGTCAACGAGGCAGCCAAGAACATCATCTGCCAGACTTGCAGACAGTCTTTCGTGCGCTCCTTGCATTGTTCGTCTACAAACACCCGCTAAACAATTATTTAGCTTCTGACAACTCGGGCACCGGCGTGAGTGATGTATTCAGATTATGCATGATCATGATGCTAACGACGTGTAAATAATGCAGATTAGAGGAACATGCTAAGAACAAACACTCCAAGACTCTAGCGGAGTGCTTCCCTGGTCAGTGACAGTCCCACAAGCGAGTCGTAGGGACTATCGTCCTTGCGGGCCCCCATGTATATCATTGTTCCTTGGGCATTTGCGGTAGTTTGGCTGGGCGTCTCGGCGATGGTAGTAGTGGAATTGCTACAAATTTAGAGCTCAGTTCCTTTATTCTGACTGAATGGACGGCGAACATACTGCACACAGTCATGGTGAGCTATTCATAGTGAGAGGCCGCCTCCAGCGCTTGCGTTGGCACCCGCTGCTTGCATCTTCTCGCCAACCTTCTTGTTGACTTCGAAATATTTGGCCACACAACGATCAATGCAAACGCTCTCGCCCTTGTTCAAGTCACCCTCAGCATACCGCGTGCTAATGCACTTGTTGTGGCACGAGCTGGGGCAAATGAGAAACTCGAGGTCGAACTGCGTTAATGATATTCGCACCTGACAATGCGGTTGAAGACATCCGTGATCATGTCCATCCTTTGTAGAGCGTTAGGCCATATTTGTTCGAGTATTACGAGTGCGATATACTCACTCGTTGACGGCCATTTCAAGACGCTCCTGGTTCACACCACCAGCGGGGGTTGCACCACCACGAAGGAAGGACATGTTGGTCGTATTCTTGAGGAAAAATTTGAGCGTGAGGTCGGGGATAGGGAGAAACGGTAGCTGCAAGCAAGTCGCGACGCGGAAGTCGAAGGGTGAAAAGCGCGTCTTCCTCAAATGGAAAGGGGAAAAAAGTCCTCGCTTAGCGGACCGCCAAGGTCACCGTCACCGACGTCCGATATCTCAAGGACATTGGTCGGTCCTGCAGGCTGCTGCGTCGTTTTCGAGCTAGCCATGGACCAGTCTCTGCCGTCGTTAGCGCCACCGCCTCTCTCTGTCCATCGTTGTAGATTTGTGGACTTTACACCTTCGCCAATAACCGCACTAGCCTTTCCTCCCTCTCCACTGCCTCGTCTTTCAGGCAAAAGAACAGGAAAGGATCGCGAACGGGAAACCAAGGACAACTTCGGTACGCTCGCCGTGGGCCACGCTAATGGAAATATCGAATTGTATGAGTGGACTGCGGAAGAGGGGAGGGTGCAAGCCCCTCAAGGTTGGCAGCCAGTCAAGGTATGTTCTCGAACATGCTTCAACCCGCCTGTGATACAGATATCCAATGAAACAAGACCCTTGTAGGACCATGTTTATCCAAGATAGACTCGATGGCCTTTGTCTTGCGCTATCCCGATGCCATGTCGCCTGATGCTTCTCCTACTTGGTCAGAGCTGCGGTTATTCAGCTCAGGAGGAGGGAGCGAGCTTGTCGAATGGGATTTGCAAAAAGGCTGCATAAAGGTGGGCACCCTAACTTTCTTTTCTGGCTTTATTATACGTGCTTATACGATCCCAGCGCACGATCAGTTCTCAAGGAGGAGCTATCTGGTGCATTGCCGCTAACCCCGCATCGTCTCTCCTAGCCTTAGGGTGTGAAGATGGCTCTGTACGACTCCTTTCTTTGACGGCCGATACGCTCGAGCATCACCGTCGCTTTGATCGCGTCAAATGTCGTGTACTCAGCATTGCATGGGGACCACCAGTTCCATCACAACCTAGACGGAATAAACCGTCACGAGGCGCGGAGGACGACTCGGACTCCGACGATGATGAGGAGGATTGGTCAGATTCTTGGCTCGTTACTGGAGGTTCAGACAGCAGCATGCGCAAATGGGATGTTGCATCCGGGCGAGTGCTGGATCGGATGAGCACCGACAAAATCAGGGGTGAACGGACACTGGTATGGGCTGTTAGTGTCCTTGGGTCAGCTATCTTTTTTAAAAGTATGAGTACGAGACTGACGCGTCGGCCAGTGACGGAACAATCATTTCAGGTGATTCGCTTGGAACGGTTAAGTTCTGGGATCATATAACCTGCACACAGTTGCACAGCTTCACTGCTCATGGCGCTGATGTGCTATGCATGACTGTTGGACCGGTAAGTGTACGCTGCGACCATGTATGACGACAGGCCTCAATATTTTTGACCTAGGATGGTACCTCTGTGTATACTTCCGGCGTCGATCAAAAGGTGATCCAGTTCTCTTACGTGACCACCACCTCAGGCTCGTCTGCGCCAGCTATAAGCTCTGCCTCGGGGCGTTGGACACAATCAACCTCCAGGAGAATGCATTCGCATGACGTTCGTGCTCTGGCTATGTGGCCACCGTACGCTCCACTCCCTCCCGCCCATAAACGAAAAGCTCGTACAGTCGCTCCCATTCTCGTTTCCGGCGGGCTCGACATGTCTGTGGTCCTCACTCCCGCTCTTGCTGCAAAGGCAACGTCCTCAGCGGCTGCTCCGTGTATGGTCAACCCCATCGCCAACGGTGTGGTCATGACCTTTGAAGATTCGTACTACCGACGCATAGGGTACTCAGCAAAGATATGCTTCAGCCGCCAGGCACGTCTAGTCGCAAGCATGCATGAAAGTGGTGTTACGATTTGGCGAGTGCTCAAAACTCCAACTTTGGACGACATCGTGCAGGCTGTTGACAATGACCAGCCTGAGCCCAAAGGTGGCTGGGAAAAGGCCTTAGACATGGAGCTCAATGTGCGGACAAACCTGATAGCCATAGCGCTGTCGGACAACGGACGCTGGCTTGTGGCATCCGACATGTATGAATCAAGGCTGTTCCAACTAACTACTACTGTACGTATTCTCTATTCAATCTTTTTCTCTTGTTCAACTCATAATGTGCGCCAAGCCTAACGGTACCATCAAACCCAAACGAGTACGATCATTTGCCAGCGTTCTTCAAGCTCATTTGTCGTCAAATGGGAAATCAAAAGCGCCTACATCTACAGGAGCAACTTCATTTACCTTCACGCCGGATTCGTCAAAACTTATGATGGCCACCGCGACACAACCCCGCATTCTATATATGGACCTGTCAACTGAGGAACCATCTGTCCTACGAAGATTTGATCAACACCTCGAGCGATCCCGACGTGTTGCTGGACGAATACAACGTGGTGTATCGAAGGAGGCCGGGATTGATGAACCTGAAGAGTCAAATAGTTCAGCGGGCTCTGAACTGTCCAGTGTCGTCAGGCTGGCTGTTTCTCCCGACGGGCAATGGGCCGCATCTGCGGATGACTCAGGTCGAATAAATGTTTACAACCTCGACTCCCTACAGGTACGTGTTCCTGCTGCTAGCGGTGATTGAGCGATACTAGCTGACATTTTTCCGAATACGCAGTACCACACCACGCTGCCGTCACTGCCACTATCTCCATCCACGCTCTCGTTCATCCCAAACGCGCCACATACGTTGTTAGCAACGCTGCCGAATAACACCATCCACGCCTTTGATGTCGAGAATGGCGATGTGCCTTCGTGGTCCAAGGAACTGAACGCCCGACTTCCTCAAAACTTTACAGGGGCCTTTGATCCCGTCCTCGGTGTCTTATTTGATCCCGTTGCGTCGTGCGTGCAAACGAACGGGGTAGCTCCCGAAGACACTGCCCCGTCTTCGAAGGACGCACTCTTCTGGGGATCGACGTGGGTTTGCAGGATTAAGCTTGACTGGGAAGGCTCTTGGCGCGGCCCGCGAAAACGTCGCAAGTCGACATCCGGCCCGCGGCCAGGAGTTCACACCGTTGGGCAAGACGGACAGCACCTCAAGATGGTCACGCAGTATCGCCCTATCCTGGGCGCAGACTTCTTCGGACCCGGGGAGTTGGTGGTGGTCGAGCGTCCCCTCGTGGATGTGTTGAGCAAGCTGCCACCGGCGTACTTCAAGCCAAAATATGGCGCGACATAGTCGTCGAGCCTTTTCACGTAGTAGCGGGGTTTGGAATTTATTGCCTGCTACGTGAATGACAGAATTCTATAAAACATGAGTCTAGAACATTGAAAGCAGACCTTGAAAACATGCATGACTAGTAAGTATGGCTAAGGTAACCTACAAAAATGTTAGTAAAAATGCGAAAAACAGATCAGATTCTTTTTAAAACTCTATTCTTTGTCAACGGTCCGTCGCATGGCCTCTTGTCTATCTAGAACTTCATCCTCCCTTGAGGGGTGTCAATGAAAGGGCACGAGTGCAATAAATTGTATCATACCTAGCGTTCAGAATAGACAGGTATAGGTTCCAGAAGACACCGCAGGCTGATTGAAATGGTATACGGTAGGGCAATGGCATATATCGGAAATTGATGAGCTGAAGAAGCAGACGTCAATGCCATCTTATACGCAATTAATATTGAGCTGTGTACTCTACTCACTTGCACCATCGGCCATACTTGCCAATTCGCAAGCAGCGCTGGCCCATACATTTCGGTGAACTTCTCTCGGATTTGGGCAGGACTCCGAACTTCCATGAGGCCCATGGAGCCCACAAAGATCACCAACTACATTTATAAGTCAGTGTTTGAGTGAAGTAGGGGCCATCCAACATACCCCAACAGGAGCCCTGCAATTCACTTTGGATGAGCTATCTCGGCAAAGGAGATATATCAATAGAGTACGTACATAAGAATCTGATCGGCCGCTACGCGCTTTGCGAGTGCCTTGAAGCTGATCTTCTGTCGGCCTCGTAGCTTGATGGTCTTCAAAGGGAATCTATGCTCAAGAAAGGCATTCCAGCGACCGAGTACAGGGCCTCGGAGGGAGATATGGTTCAAGGTTTACTACAAGACTCCCATAGTGTAGCCACTTACTCATCCCCAAGCCGAAGCAGAAGAAGCGCATCGTGCGGGCGACATCCCAGCCGGGACGTTGCTCATGCTCCTTTGGCCACTGCAGGGTTCAAGCGCATTAGGTCTGGAAAGGGGCGCCCAGATTGACACTCACAAGGTTCTGTGAGATTTGAGCGACAACATCGCCGAGTGCGCCCAAAGTTCCTCCTGTAACGGCGAGCGTGCGATGTGGATATGAGTGGAAAGCATGCTGATAAGCCCTAACGAGTGAAAGAGAGGCCATCCTGCAGAACGTGAGGAAAGGGTTGAGGGGAGCCGTCGTCGGAGTCGTCGATGGTCTCGCGAATTTAGTAGGTCGGGGATGATGGCATTGTCGCTGTACAACGTCAGGAAGTAAGTTTGTAGTGGAACGCGGTGGAGTGCAGAGAACCGCGGACTGGCCTTCTTCTAGACCCTTCCAATTTCCGAGCCGGCTCCCCCGTTTTGGGATGGTTATTTATGAGCTCATTGCATGTGACATGTGACGTTGCGTGTTGCGCGTCGCGTCGGCACCAGCGCGTTTGAAAAGCTCCTCATTTCTTGAGTTACCCAACTCTTCGACACGCGCATGTGGGCATTTTATATCCTCAGGTGCTAAAAATTCTAGCCTTGGGACATTTCCTCATTAACCGCGTATATTGTAGTAACGCGCCACTACATCTTATACGACAGACCACCTCATCGTAGTAGGTGCTTTACGAGATGCGTATAGAACGATTAGATCGAACGTGACAGCCTGCAAGAACAATGTCCCTGCAACGAGCACAGAGGCCGACAAGCTCGTCATTGGTTTGCTGTATCCAGGGAAAGCTCTAAACAATGTTATGGTCGCTGGTCCGACTAAGCACGGATACATACCACATGAAGCAGAGGGCTACTAGGAAATAGGTTGTAGGCGGCTAAACCCACAAGAAAGCAATAGAGGATAAAGGCAGACATTAAAGTAGTTTCAGGTGTCCAGTCACTTGGTTTATGAGGTCGACGGGAGCTTGAAGTGTTGTGAGCACTCAGCCAGTTGCGAATACAGCGATATCGCTTACCAGGACCAATACCTAGGACTGTCCGCGAGCCAGCGGCAATCTGTGTCCGACCTCTGAAGCAAGATGGTTATGGTAAAGTAAGTGCGCGTGTGATAGATGGTGAACTTACGCGTCCAGTATTGAACGAGCGCATAGGTTCAGACTTTTGGCAATGGCTTCAAGTTCGAGAAGCTCATCCTCGGAATTTACTCGTAAAGCTATCTTGGCTTGCCCAATTCTTTCCCAGTGTTGAACAAGCTAGCCAGATAATCAACGAAAAGAACGCGCG
Organism: Coniophora puteana RWD-64-598 SS2; assembly: GCF_000271625.1. NCBI lineage: Eukaryota > Fungi > Basidiomycota > Agaricomycetes > Boletales > Coniophoraceae > Coniophora > Coniophora puteana. The sequence continues at coordinate 1,925,591 of NW_006913053.1, forward strand.
CAATTTACATTAACTCACCTGAGGATTGGTTTTCATGAGGGCTTTGTAGCATGCCAGAGTCGCATGTCTGGGCTTCACCGTAAGCCCGAGCATAAATGTAAACCTTTTCCACTTACCCACACCTATGTGACAAGGTATTACTATGAGTGAACAGGCAAAGATAGGCCGATGAAAGTCTTACTGCGCAGCAATCTTCCCACTCGTCATCTTCAGATCCGTCCTTACTACAAGTACCTGCCATACGGTTACGGACGGACATGTAAATGCAAGGCGATCACTTACCAGTTTACATTGTTGGAACATGCCCGGTTTCACAGCGCTGAGATCTCCGTCGGCGATGTCGTCCTCCTCGTCCTCTTCGTCGCTACTCTCTTCTTCTTGTTCACCCGACTTGGACTTGGACTCGGGCTTGGTTTCCAACGGGACACTTGGAAGAACCGCTGAGTTGGCGCCAGACCGGTAGCCCAAGAGCGCTCCAACTACGAGAGACGCTAGCACAATGCCTGAGTGATACAGCAAACTAGTAGCGTTTAGCTTGCCGTCTAGTGACATGTCATAAAGTGTAGACTGTCGCGGTAAGTACTGCTATAGATTGACTTGCCTTTGGCTCGTTGCGGAAGATTCGGGCCCTCGGCAAGTTCCGAAAGCCGCCCCGTCGAAATTTCCTCGAGGCGACTTTGGCTTGCTAGGCACATACTAACACTTATCATATCTCTCAGGGTAGTCGCCCGCTTCTCCTCCCATCCTCCCCGTTGTCTCGCTGCAAGTTTCGCAAGACGAAATGACTACATCTCAGAAGGCCCCAGAGGCCCCAGAGGCAGGGCCCTCTCAGGAGGCCCCTGCTCGTGAGCCGTTCTCCTCCCTCGAGCTCTCGGAAGCTACTTCAAAAGGCCTCGCCGACATGGGCCTCTCGACTATGACATCCATTCAGGCCAAGTCGATCCCTCCCCTCCTTGCAGGACGAGACGTTCTTGGCGCAGCTCGTACAGGATCTGGCAAGACGCTCGCTTTTCTCATACCTTGTGTGGAGTTGCTGCATAGGATGAAGTTCAAGCCTCGGAATGGTGAGCGTTATCCTTAGTCCATGGATCTGACCAATGCCAATGATAGTGTAATAGGTACTGGCATTATCATCGTCAGTCCGACACGAGAACTGGCCCTGCAGATCTTTGAGGTCGCCAGAGATTTGATGGCCTATCACTCTCAAACGTTCGGTGTGGTCATGGGAGGTGCAAATCAGCGTGCGGAGTCTGAGAAGCTTCAGAAAGGGGTGAACTTGCTTGTGGCAACCCCTGGACGGTTACTTGATCATCTGCAGGTGCGTTTGCGCACACCCGCGTGCGATATAATCACTTACGTGATTTGCCTCATAGAACACGAAGGGATTTGTATTCCGAAATTTGAAAGCTCTCGTCATTGATGAAGCGGACCGTATATTGGAGGTCGGATTCGAAGAGGAGATGAAAAGGATCATATCGATCTTGCCAAACGGTGCGTTCTAGTTCCATGAGACTTGGAACTATTGACTGATATCCGAATAGAAAATCGGCAGTCTATGCTGTTCTCTGCAACTCAAACAACCAAGGTAAATGACCTTGCACGAATGTCACTCCGACCAGGCCCCCTGCACATCGACGTGGACGGGGAGGAAACGACGAGTACCGTCTCCACTCTCTCGCAAGGCTACGTTGTGTGCCCGTCCGAACGCCGTTTCCTCCTCCTCTTCACCTTTCTCAAAAAGAATCTCAAGAAGAAAGTTATTGTTTTCTTCTCGAGTTGCAACTCTGTCAAATACCATGGCGAGCTGTTAAATTACATTGATATCCCTGTGTTGGATCTTCACGTAAGTTCTTGCTACTGAAGTCGTCGTTACCTATAAAGCTTGCACCGTACACTCTAGGGAAAGCAAAAACAACAAAAACGGACGAATACATTCTTCGAGTTCAAGAACGCAGAGTCTGGCATCCTTCTTTGCACGAACGTCGCTGCTCGTGGGCTTGATATTCCTCGGGTGGACTGGATTGTGCAGTTCGATCCGCCAGACGACCCTCGCGATTACATCCATCGTGTCGGTCGTACAGCGCGTGCGGGTAAAGTCGGCAAGAGTCTGCTCTTCTTGCTTCCGAGCGAACTGGGCTTCTTGAGGTATCTGAAGCAGGCCAAGGTCCCTCTGAATGAGTACACCTTCCCCGCCGAACGCATTGCAAATGTCCAGAGTCAGGTAAGCCACTACATGTTGAAGGTGATTGGATTGATCACTCATCACACTTCTGCCTAGCTTGAGAAGCTACTCCAGAAGAACTACTTCCTCCACCAGTCTGCTAAAGATGGTTTCCGCTCATACCTGCAGTCATATGCATCGTACTCGCTGAAGAAGATCTTCGACATCAACGCTCTGGACCTGGCGAAAGTCGGGAAGGCGTTCGGCTTCTCGGTTCCTCCGCGGGTGAATGTCAACCTTGGAGGCGGTAAGGCGCCATCTGGGACGAAGCGTCGGAGAGGCGATTTGGACGATGAAGAGGAGGAGGTGTGGGAGGACATGCCGCTGGGAGAGGGCGCCGATGACGATGACGCCGAGGCGGTTATGGATGAGGAGGAGGGTCAGCAGCACGAATCGAAACGGGGTGCTGGGAAGGCACGGCGGATTGAGACGCTGGGAAAGAAGGCGGTAGAGAAGGAGAAGTATCGGAAGGGTAAGGAGCGGAAACAGATGAAGCAGTCAGGCGTGCAATGGAGTCAGTAGTGGTATAGGGCTACAACATCGGCACTATATTAGTGATTTTACGCATTTCTTGTCGTTCTGGTTTTTATGCATGCAGTCGTCAAAAGTTCATGACAGGTAGAATAGTGTTATCTCGATATTTGTACTTCGGAAGAAGCTGGATATTCTCAAGATAAACGGTATGACGAAATGGCGCGTGGGCGGCGCAACCGCCGGAGCTGCGAGCCGGCCCTAAAGCCAACACCTGCCCAGACACATGCATGCGTCAACCGCGCATTTGCTCTGAGGCTCTGCTCTGGAAACTCCTTCTGCCTTTACCTCCAGCTTTGAATCCAGCGCACGCGCGAACCCTTCATGGCAACGAAACAGGTTCGTCTATCCTTCTCTGTCTAGTTTGATGTATTGAAAACGACTCACGTTTATTTACGTGTTCTTTGTTGCGTCGCTTCATGTCCTTTGCTGAACCACGTTGTAACTGACACCTGTAGCATTACACTTGGGCAGCAGGCCATTTCGTGCTCCTGGTTGGTGCCCTGCGGTACTTCCTTGGGTGGGTGACCTTCAAAACTGTATCGGCGTGGTGGTACAAAGGTGCGTGCGGTTCGCTCCATCTTTAGCATCTGTCGTTTGACCCCTCTTGTCACGTACAGCTAGTTTCGCCGGAGCTCTGCTGAGCTATATCATTGTATGCCAGTGAGTCTCATTTTCGTCTCATCACGTTGTGTGTTCTTTGTGGGCTAAACGTGTCATGCAGCAAGTCGCTTGGGGTGAGTTGGTGAAAATGACGTAAATGGAACTTCGGTGGCTAAACTGAACGGGAACAGACTCCTCAACCGAACATCGCATTCATCAGGCGCGCGCTATTGGACGAGGTGTGTTACTGTTGCGATGTACGAAACCGGACGCGTTTACTCATTTTGCGTTCAGAATGTCCAATACTTTCTCCTCGCCTTCTTCTGGTGGACTTCGAAGCCGGTTGCTGGTAAGACAGTTTGCTTTTGTCTTCCAATGATGCGATTTGATCCTTGGATGCAGTCGCTCTCATCCCGTACACCATCTTCTCTCTCTTCCACGCCCTCACGTTCACTCGTACGACTTTGATGCCCCAATTCCTCCCTCCTTCCCCTCCTGCTACTCAGGGTGGTCCTCCTCAGCCCCACCCGTTGGCCAAGCGTTTGCAGGTCTGGGTCAAAGGTGACTTCTATATGGCAATGTCCCCGGTTAGAGTGCTCTGACACCTCTGATAGCTAACTACGACACTGCGATGCGGGTCGTTGCGTTCACTGAGCTGCTCATCTTCGTTCGCGTCTTGCTCGGCGCCATTACGTTCCGCAACTCGCTCCTGAGCCCTCTCGTATTTGCGCACTTCCTGCGTCAGAGGTACTACCAGTCTGCTTTCACGCGTGATGCTATCACCACTGCGGACGCGAGGATCAACGCGATTATCAACAAGCCCGGCAACCCTCCCGTCGCCATCCAGACCTGGGGCAAGGTTCGCGAGCTGATCGGCAGATGGGCTGGAAGCACGCTGGCGCCGCAACAGCCCCCCGCCGGCGGAGCAAGGAGAGATTGAAGGATGGACAAGCATGATCTTGGAGGCAGATGGTCGCTGCTTGAATGTCGCTATTGATCTTCCCAGCCTGCACTAAACCCATTCCGGCTATTAGCGCGCTAGTTCTGTGTTAGACCTAAATCTATGTTCGGATACTTATCGTAACGAATGACAACATAAAGCGTGTGGGGCGCTCCAATGACGAAAGATCTCCTTTTCTGCTGTATAAAGACGGGGTTGAAGTCGGGGGTAGTAGCAGGAAGAACAATCTAGGACCCACAATGGCGTCTCTATCATCTGCTGTGAGCAAGTTCGTGGCATCAATATCAGGTATTGCCATGTCACTGGCGTACTCGGTACTTGCTGTCTTTCAAGCAATCTTTTCCCTACTTCAAGAGTTACTCAGCGGGGCAATCAAGCTTGGAGGAAGCGTAGTCGAGCTTGTGTTGGACGTGTTTCAAGGGACGCTAGGTTTTGTTGCAGGTGAGTTGTATCATTGCTACAAAAGTCTGAAGCTCAGATTTGTTGGTAGCAAACTTTACTGTGCTCGTGTTGCTTGGAGGGGGCTACTACCTGTACACAAGGAGGAGTCGAGGCAATAGGGGTAGAGGCTGAAAGTAGACATGTTTTTCTAACAATGACGACCTGGAAACGCCTGCATTAATATACGTTGCTAGTCAAACATGGCCAAACAGGGAGAATTGTTCCGGAGCCGGGAGGATTGCATGGTTGTCATAAATCTAAAAAGCAGGAGAGAGCAAGCTCAAGCAGTAGCGCACTTTCCGTCAAGACACATTCATTGGCATCTTCCTTCCGCCTTTAGATGTCGCGTATTCCTGTTCCGACATTGTCACACTCTCCTTCCCGCCCCTTCCCTTCCGACCACTCGGACGCAGCCGGTCCCTCCCTCAGACACGCCAGCAACCCAGCCATGTCCCAGGTCTCCGGTCAGATGTCAGAGACTCGGAGGAAGCAGTCAAAGCGCGACGAGGTCAGTCCTCTTCCTCCATAAGAAAAAACCACAGGCCTCGTGCTACAACACTATACCGGGCGTTGGTCTGCACGTGTACAGCCGCTCTCCTTAGTCTTCCTTCCTTCTTCCAAACATGCCCGCTTCTCCTTCCAAGCCTCCCAACAACTATGACACCGCGACCATCCGCCCCCGTGTCCGCCAGCGCTCCGTATCCGTCACTGACAGACAACTCTACCCGCAGGCCATCCGCAAAAAGATTGAGGGCGAGCTTTCCCGCAAGCGCACCATATCCACCGCCCAGCAACTCGGTGGTAGTCGCACGAAGCGCGGTACCAAGCTACAGGTAGCCAAAGGCACCGTCGCCGCTCTCAAGCCCAGTGCCGCCCTCACCGTTCCAGAGACTATCACTGTCGCAGAGGCCAGTCAGCTTTGTGCCGCCAAGCGCACGGACTGTGTCCTTGTAGTTGACGATGAGGAGGGTCTCAGCGGTATCTTCACTGCCAAGGATCTTGCCTATAGGGTTGGTCCCAAACAGCTCCAGTGGCAGTTTTTTGCGCTAACTGTACGCTCAGGTGACCGCTGAGGGCTTGGACCCCCACGCGACCCCAGTCAGCCAGATCATGACCAGAGGCCCTATGGTCACCCGCGACTCCACCAGCGCGACGGAGGCTCTTCAGCTCATGGTCCAGAGGCACTTCAGGCATTTGGTGCGTTTCCTAGGACTATCTCTAGAACTTGCTCAGTGCTGACCACTGGAGATAGCCTGTGTGTAACGAGGAGGGCAACGTGGTCGGTCTCCTTGATATCACAAAGGTCTTCCATGAGGCTCTTAACAAGGTCGAGCGCAGCTCCTCTGCCTCAGAAAAGCTCTACTCTGCTCTCGCTGGTGTGCAGTCCGAGCTCGGCCCCAACATGTCGACCAACCCACAGGCTGCAGCTATGCTCGCATATGTTGAGGCTCTTCGCGAGAAGACGGCTTTGCCCGATCTCACCACCATCATGGACTCTCGCACTCATCCCGCGACAGTCACGCCCAAGACCACCGTCCGTGAGGTCGCCAGGCTGATGAAGGAGCGGAGGACGACCGCCGTGTGCGTTATGGAGAACCATGGCGGCATTCATCCCAAGATTGCCGGTATCTTCACCAGCAAGGATGTCGTTCTTCGTGTCATCGCTGCTGGACTCGATGCAAATATGTGCAGTGTCATCCGGGTAATGACCCCTCATCCTGACACCGCTCCTCCTACTACCACTGTGCATGATGCCCTCAAGAAGATGCATAGTAAGTTCTCGATTAGCTAACACGCAATATGTGATTCTCACGCATTCGAAGATGGTCACTACCTCAACCTTCCTGTGGTCGAAACTGATGGCCGTCTGGTGGCTATCGTAGACGTGCTGAAACTCACGTACGCTACGCTTGAACAGGTGTGCACCGCCAGCCGTCGCTAGTGTTGCGTATGTTACTAATAGTTGAGTATTGAGATGAACACCATGACCACTGAGGCTGCTGGAGGCAATGCCGATGCCGAAGGTGGCCCAATGTGGGGTCGTTTCTTCGACTCCTTGGGTGGGGGAGAGGACACCGAGTCCATGATTTCTGGTTCTCGTGCCCCCACGGATGGCATGTCGTTGACCAACCACAACATGAGATTGCAGTCTCCGCAATCAGAAGTCCACCCCAACGACTCTGCATCTGTCGTCGACGAGGAGTCGGTGCTGGAAGGCTACGCGCGTCGACGCGGCGACATCTCTGCCCCATCTATCACTGGGTTTTCTTCCGTGCCCCAGGATGACGGGACGTATGTGTTCAAGTTCCGCACGCCGAGCGGGCGCACGCACCGATTCCAGGCGCGGCACGACAGCATCGAGATGCTGCGCGAAATTGTGCGCGGTAAGCTCGCGACAGACCCCTTCTTCATCGAGTACGAGGGCGATCCCGAGGGCCGCCCCGACCCGACCGACTTCCTGCTCTCGTACACCGACGCGGACGGCGACAGCGTGCTGATGACGAGCGATACCGACATCGCGGACGCGGTCAAGATCGCGCGCACGACCGGCTCGGACCGCGTCGTGCTCTTCATTCAGGGCGGCAAGAACTGGGCCGAGGCCGGTGCGGACAAGAGCGAGGTCAAGGCCGCCGAGGTTGCCGTTGCCGCGCAGGAGGAGGTCAAGGAGGTGGAGAAGGTCGAGTCTACCCTACCCGAGGCCGTTGCGCAGGCTCCGCCTGCGATGGTGCACGTTCCTCCCCCCGAACCGGAGCTCGTCATGGGCGTCCCGAAGGAACTGCTTCTGCCGGCCAGTATTGGTGCCCTCGCCGCCGTTATTCTTACCGTGTTCACAATCTCGCGTCTCACCCGAGACTAGACGGACAAAAAGCGGGCCCGCTTGCTTGCTGGTCTCAGAGTACGCGCCGACGCCCTTTCATTGAACTACGTTCCGTCCTGCCTCCATTCTTGCCTTTGCTTCCATAGAGTTACATACCATGACCGACTCACCGACTGACGAAGTACATACTTTGCTCATATGATTTATCACGAACAATTCAATGCATATGGTTTTGACTTACTCTTGGGTAATTACGTCGCTGACTGCGTGTACATAAAAGCGGAAGACTCGGATTAGAACAATGGACAATTTATCTTTATTGCAGAATCCGGATCGAACAAAAAGTTCTGGGAAATACAACAACATCAGCGCTTCAGCAATCTAGCATTGAGTTGTCTTTAGGCGAATCCTCCTGTGGACAGCGAAGGAGGGAGCGCATCAGCGGTGTCGCCGCACGCCACACTGGCATCGTCGGTGAGCGTCAGTTCAACAGTGGAGCCCGACTGGAAGACATCCCAGTCGAGGTAGCAATTCGACTTGTATGGCTGGCCATTCACCGTGACGTTCTACGGGCGACGGATGTCAGGAAGGGATGGTGTGAGCTACGAGCGAACCAACCTGAATGTATACTGTTCCTCCGGTGCCGTTCGCAGGGTTCCCCTGGAAATTGGTCGCCTTGATCGTCGTGGTTGAGTTGAAGGCGGGGTTGTAGAACGAGACCTGGGGGAAGTACGGAGAGACGAGCAAGTATTGCTGCGTTGCGGGAACGGGATACATCCCGAGCAGTACGAAGGCGGCGAAACTGCCCATGACACCTGCGAACACGCATATGGTGGTTAGAATCTGTGGTGTGTATTTGGGAATGGTAGAAACTCACCAGAATCTGACGTCACGGTCCGCCGCAATGCTGTATTAGGGATGATTCGACAGGGGAGCACCGACCAACTCACCGTCGTTTCCAGGAATACCTATCACAGTCGTGTTGAAGTTGTCAGCCATCGTCTCTCGGGCTTGCTGGACGCTAAGCCCTGGTTGGTTGACATAGTGGTACATGAACGGGATTTGCATCGAGGGCTCATCCGAAATGTCGAAGAAGTGCTGAAAAAAATTCAGCCAAAACTCCTCGCGGTAGAAAAGGTGCTCATCGTACCTGCTCGAACATGACGTTGAGCCTATGAACGAATGACTCGTTTCCACCGGCGAGTTCGATGAGTTTTGCCGTGTCATGGGGAACGAACTGGTGCAGCATAGTCAAGCCCAGGCCTGGTCAGATCAAACGTAGCATATCATTTACCAGCGAGTACTATGAAGGATGATCTTCAATCGCGAGCACACATGCAAGTATGATGGGCACTCACAACCATAGGTGACGACTCGTAGAAGCCGTCGTGATTGGTAGCATCCAAATAACAAGTCGCTTGTGTCGGGTCGTTCACGCTGCAATGACGGGGGTCAGTGTAGTTAAATGTTCCATTCATGAACCGAGGCTATACACGATAGATGAGATACAACATAACTTGCTGCTTCCGTTTGCTTACCTGCATCATGCCCTTTACCGTGTCATCCCCGGGCAACGTGACATTCTCGTTCCAGACGTTGACATAGTAGCCGGCACGAGAGTAGTACTAATGACAGACTAGTGAGTACAGTGCGTAGGCGAAGTAAAACATGGCCAGCAAGATCGAATGTCACAAACCTCGTTGGCAATGTCTGTCTGGTTCAAGATCTTGGCGACTTGAGCAATGGCGAAATCATCAAATGCACTCTGTCACAAAATCAGTTACATAATCTTCTTGGTAATAAAGCGGGCTACCTCTATAGTCCGGGACACCTGCTTCGTTGCCGCGCCTCCAGGGGCGTAAAGGTCCGAAGGGATGAAATCTACGAGGCGAGTTACGAGCGGAGAAGCCTTCGAGACCTGATTACGCACTATACTGCTTCCAAGCAGTGTTCAGGCGACCCTGGAGGTTCCAGATTGTAGATGTATTCTCGCCATCAACGAGCAAAGCTTGGAACAAGTTGTCGGAGGACACCCCGAGGGAGGCGGCTTGCCCATGATACCTGCATATCTCATCAGCTGAGTCCCACCATGTCTTGCATTCATGGTAGCGAACATACTTGACGAAGAATTCTCCCAAAATTGGATCAGCATCTAGCACGGCCGAAATTAACCTGGTCTTCTTCTGTGTATGTCATTCATTACTCACCACTTCCACCCTGAATGTACTGTTGAACGGTGGCGCCCCGGCACTCGGGAAGCCATCCTAGAACGAGCTTAAGTCACAATGCAACATATTGAACATGTTCCCTTACCCTCGTGTTGCTGGATGTTGATCATCCCTCGGACAATCTCAGCGAAGCGTTCCGGGTCATGCAATGAGTACAAAGGATAAAGGTTGCGGAACGTGTCCCACTGCAAACATTCGTTGGAGATCAAGTAGAATATCATAAATGAAAACGCACGTTGCAGTAGAACGAATCATAGTAAGGTTCTGTTGACTCCCACTTTGGGTTCTCGCCGGTATCTGTGAGAATGTCAGTGTGCTGCTATAGCAAGCCTGGGACCACTCACAATTAGCGGGGACAAGGTGCGTGCGGTAAAACTGCAGATGATCTCAATGTATGCGCGTGATGCACAGTATTGTGCTTACCGAAGAGTAAAACAGCTCCGTAATCTCATCGTCGACACCAGTAGTATCCACCTGGATTCTGCCTAGGAGTTCGTTCCATGTGTCGCGAGCGTTCGTGACCACTCCCTCAAAGTCCCACTCAGGAATATCGGTCTCGGCATTCGAGCAGGCTTGGTCGGTGGAGATGAACGACACGCCAACCCGTGCCAGGATGGTCGTCGTTCCATCGGAGCTGTCAGACGAAGGCGAGAAACCGAGCAGGGCACCCATCTCCGAGTCGAAACCTGATTGCTCTCCTGTTAGCAAGAATCAGGTCAGTCAAGGTAAGAGAGTACCAGAATAGAGTTGCGTAAATGTCGTGCTGTACTGTGTTGGCTCGTCCGTAATATATACTCCATATTCTACGGGAGAACCTAAGTCAAATCCTTCTCCTTTGAAGTCGACGCAAGTGTAGACACTGTATCTCCCAGGACCGAATGATCCCGCAAAGCTGGCGCCACCTACGAAGCAACAGCTATGAGCACAGTAGAGCCGTGTTGCATAAATCCGCCTAACCTACGACGCGACCAGAAGTCGGGTCCACAGAGATGACGGGTTCTGTGTTACTGTTCAAGCCATCATTTGTGATATCCACGATCATCCGAGGAAGAGTCGATGAAGCTGGGAATGTATAGCGATGCAGCGCGGCGCGGCTTGCAGCTGTCAATTCCACTCGGATACCAGTTGACTGTCACCAATACGATTTGAGCATTATTTGAGGAGACCCCATATAAGACGCACTAGATTGGAAGCAAAGTAACCGGGAGAGCCCGCATCGTCTGGGGTGCCTGACAATGAAGTTCATTCAGTACATGGGCCTAACGCGGGAAAGTTATCCTTTTTTACCATCAGGAAGAACAACGCGAAGTGTCTTTCTTGAGTCCATTGACGTCGGACAAGCTCTAAAGTCGGTGCAGTTCGGGAGAGGGAAGAGCTTGAAGTTTGACAACGATACACCCTAGCCGGCAGGCAAGAGTTAGCGCTGCCGCAGACTTCGTGCCGTGTTAAAACGTACTCCTCCTGTGCCTTCGTCGTGAAGCTGAGAAAATCCCGTCGCGTTGTAAGTCGCGTTCGCGTCATAACCAGCTTGCTTTACGACTAGTCAGGCATGCACCAGGGTGGATGGATACCAGATTCTTACATTCCCCGGAGAGTCCGTATCCATTCCAGCTTTGATCAGTCCGTGTGGCAAGGTCGCGCCTACGTTGGCAATTTGAGCTGACGATGTGCATATATGCGTCTAGGGTATGCTGACCTGGGAAGACATGTCCTCCATTTGTCGTACCAATGAAGACGTTAACATAGCTCGACGGATCAGAGATCGTTGAATTTGTTGCATTCGACGCGCACTGGGAAAACTGTACCAAGAGCGCAAGGGCGGAGCACAGCGCGACGAAGCGAGCCATGGCTGGGTGATGCTTCGGTCAGAGCAGAGCGAACCGGAGTCGTGGTGGGCTTTTGTACTCCGGCCTTGTCCATCAGTTCCATAGAGCGGCGGTGATCAAGCGTCGAAAGTGGGACCGAAATAGATAGGAACAAATCTACAGTCAGGTGGATCGGTCAGGCGGGTAGCTCCCACTGCAAGCATGGCCGCAGATTCACAAGGATGAATAGGAGTGGAACGAAGTTGATTTCCACCCATGTGTTCGCTTTGCGAGGGAGTCCTTGAGCGCTTGAACGAGACCAAAACCAGCTCCGCGCTCATGCCAGGTTTCAAGAAGACATTCTGATTTCCTGAGGATGTGTCGAAGCGAGCGTGGGCGTCTGTTTGCGAACTAGAGTGGTGGTGCTCGAATTACCATATTTACTTGCGAAATTCCACAGCTGGGGTTCGATGACGCGTGAGCGAAGATGCTTCTCCGCTATATGGCACGTGTTCCAGATCTTCGGCCCGATCTATTCAGTCACCTTGCACTCCAACTTCCAGGGAAAACACGAGTCGCATCCTGCAAGGAATTGCCGATAACACTCTTCGAGGCAACGGCTCCAAATTGGTCAAGCTATGAGTGAAATGAACTGTACATGAAATTCCATGCTCGACAAAATTCTTGACTTGAACTGAGAGCTGATTTGCCTAAGCATTCTCAATTGTTTTGACATTAGACTTCCCTATCAGCTTGCTTTCAGCCATAGTGATCATTCTTTGCGCGATGAAAAGTGGGGTGTTATTTTTCTCAGAAATTACGACGTTTGAAGCTGAAGATGCAATGAAAACAGCTCGTGCCGCGGAACCTTTAACCATGAGCCATTTTGAGGCTTTCGAGGTCCGCGATCATTTAGGGCAAGTGTGATCGGGGTTGTCACTCAAAACAACTTGTCTGGATAAGCAGCGCGTCATAGGTCCTTGTTGACCTTTCAAGACACACCATCATGTCTAAAGCTGAGAGGGATGAAACGATTAACATCCTGGTACGTAAGTCTTGACGCATCCTTACGACGAGCTCATTGTGGAGACATGACAGGCATCCAGGTTATTCTCGGCTCTACTTGATGACCTAACCATGGACATAGCGCTGCGCGCACATCATGAGGTTGCAAAGAGCAGGGCAGTATGTGCTGTATGTAATACACGGTCAGTCGTCTGTCCTTCAAGCAGCTGCCGACATTGACGTCAGTAGCTGTGGCATGGGTAGGCGCTTCATTGGCAATCGCAGAACAATAAAAGTCATGGGCATACCGTTCGTACTTTAGCTCACCCCAATGGCACGAGCGTGCAACCGTCCCAAGATCCCGCAAGCGGAAGTCACGAACTTTCGGTGAAGGAGGAAAGCGGCTCAAATGCTGGAACTAGCGTGTCCGCGGATGATATTGGTAACTTCGAATGCTTGGTATGTAAACGGAAGGTGAGTTAGTCTTTTGTTTACCCTGGCCTAGTACCAAAGCCTCGTCAGGTAGCAGCGAGCAGATACGCTCCTCATCTTAGCAAGTGCATGGGCCTTGGCCGGAGGGCAACAGCCGCCCGTGGGGCGGTGGGCGTTAAAACCAAGTGAGCGACAGTCAGTGCAATTGTACTCAATGTCGTGTGAACCGTTCTTTCAGAGCAATGGAACCTGGGCGCTCCGCATCCCCCTTTTTAGGCTCAGATGCGGGTGTGGCATCAGATGACACCTCAGTAAATGGCAAAGGCAAAGGGAAGTCAAAGAGCAAACGTGCCGGTATGTACAACCGGGTTGAACATTTTTCTTCTTCTTACGAGGTTGTCTAGACGAGGCTGAGTATAATTTGAAACGAAAACAAGTAGGTCTACTTGGTTCTTAAAGTGTGTGAGGCTGAGAGACCTCCAGCCAAGTTCACCTCAAATCTCGCCTGCCAAGAAGCAAAAGAAGCAGAAGACGACGGGTCAGTCACCAACCGCCACTATCGCAATGTCGCACGCTAACATCTTGCAGGCTCACCGGTATCCCGAGTAAAAGAAGCAGAAGGTATATCACCCACCAAGGTAAGACATTCTCTAGTCATCTATCCATCACTTCCATTCTCACCTCATGCCGCACAAAGGCAGCTCCCGGTGCGTGTCGTTCCCAGCCCGAGGTGCCCTCGGAGCTTCGCTCGTCCTCTGTTACGGAGCTCGACTGTCCCTCGCCTGCTTTGACCACACCTTTCACTAACACACTAGCGACAGCCGCTGCACCTCCACCTCCGAAGCCCACTGCCACCGGCACGGGGCCCCCCAAGCGTGGTAGACCCAAAGGCGTCAAAACTGGCCAAGGAAAGGCCGCTCTGGCGGCCGCTGCAGCAGCAGCAGCATCTGCGCCGCCACCACCACCACCACCAAAGCGTGTCAGTCCGCCACGCCCGCCACCGCCGGCGCGTATTGAGCCCAACTATCTTATGGGTAGGTCTCGAGCTATATCACTGAGCTTAAATCCGTCACTAAGTCGTCTTTCAGATAATGGAGAGGGCGAAGAGACAGGGTCATCTACAGATACTGACAGTAATTAGTTCACCTATCTATATTACCTCACCTGCTTTCGCTTTGCTTTGTGGTCGTATTTATTTGTCCCCTTATGGCTATCGCACATATGTAAATCAAAAAACCCATGTAACACAGAACTATTGATAACCATCATACAAGAACAAGAAAGTGTTGAACCAGGACGTTGACGTACAGGAAGAGTAATGTCACAATCGTACAGCGAATAAGAATGGAAGCGCGTGAAGCAGGAATCATGATGATGATGATAAGAGCAAGAAGAAAGCAAATGAAGGAACCTATGAGGATGCAGAGAAATATAAAAGCGTGAAGAGCAAGAGATTAGAGAGGAGAAACGTGAGTCCACGAATTGTACTGAGTCTAGTATATATCGTCCGATGAACCGACGCGCGTAACCGTTACCCAAAAAACCGAAAAGGTGCGGACTCTAGGGGTCCAAACACTCTAATATCTAGATGCAGTGAGAGTCGTCTAAGCGTTGCTGGAAGATGATACACGTGATGGAGGGGAAGACGGGAAGAGAGCCCAGAGAACCGTCATGGCTGCGCCTTGAGCCATGGTCATATATATAAGATTTTTGACGCCGAAGTCGGTGAGAATAACACCGGCAATGAATGGCATAAGCGCTGAACGACTTGTCAGCAGAGTTGATAGCCGGAAGGGTCGAACCGCACTCACCACTCGCAAAACTCGCCATCGCGGAGCTACCCATGCTAGTCAGTACACATGATCCGATGAATGTTAAAATACGAACTTAATGGCCATGGCAACCATGTGAACCTCACGAGGCAGAACCTCGGTGGAGAGGCCGAGACTGGCTGGATAAATAGGACCATAGACAAGGCCTACGATAGCGGCGCCGAAGGAGTTCTCGGTATCGGAGTGAATCAGAAGGATTAAGAGGGACATTAAAAATGCGACGGCTGAACAAAAAGGTTAGCCCAATGTTACGCACGAAGGAAAATATGTTTACATGTGCATCCGTGAATGATATGCTTGCGTTGTGTATAAGTGAGTCTATAATGCTTGTTCAGCAACTGTGAACGTTTATCAAGTGTACCACTTACTTGGGAGTAAAATAACCCCAGAGGAAGCGGCTGACGGCCATACCTCCCCAGAAGCCGCTGCCTGCATAACCAACAGTACTTGGGTTTGCGGCCTAGAGAAATAAAGACGAAACTCAGACATCCGGCGAGATAAAAAGAGTAAAAAGGCCTACGCGGGCACCAAGAAGGAAGGTCACAATGAAAGCCGACATGGTGGTCTCACTTCCGTTGTAAAGGCCAGAGAAAACAGAGAAAGCCCACTGATAAGGCATGCGGCAGGCCAGGGCAAGAGCTAAAGGATACTATCAGAAAGCATTCAATCCACAATCGGTGGGAACTCACTGTTCGCCGGTTGAGGAGCGTGGAAGGACTCGGACTTGGACGCATCTTCCTTGCCTTCGGACGCCGTCCCGGCGACGGTGGTTTCGGATGCCAAGGCGGACTTGATGGTGTCAATAGCTGCCTTTTTGTCAGCCTCGAATTCATTCACCGTCGGGCGGAATGCCCAGATGAGGAAGGCGATGTTGATCCCGGACAAAACAAGAGAGCCGAGATAGAAGTGCCTCCAAGGAACTCCGGTCGCCATGATGGTCTGACAGACAAGCGGAGCGAGGAACGAGCCTGAGCCTGAAGATTATTGTCTGTCAGAGCACAACACCATTACTGTGAAAGAATCTTACTCCAGAAGCCAAGGATGATACCGAGCCCCTTACTGGGAGTAGATGCGACATACGCATTCCTAGTATTGAATTAGCATTGTGGCTTAGGTCCCACAAAATGTAGGCACGCACAGAGAAGCTAAAATGTAAACTCATTAGCAACTATTACCGGCGCCTGAATGTAAAGAGGCCACTTACCCGTCATCAAAGACCTCGCAAAGCCCACCAAAGCATAAGCAATGAGCAGGTCCGAGAAACGGCGCGAAAGCCCCAGGATAATGAAGAAGCACGGGTGAATCATGCTCGACACAAGCAGGGTGATTAAACGGGACTTCGCCTCCGAATATCCCACCCCAGACGACTTGCGGGGAGACAGGAAGCGATTGGGGATAAGACGCCGAAGAGCCGGGATAGCTGGGAGATAAGATCGTTCTTCATCCAAGAGCCAGAATTGACCAAAAAGTTTCATCACGCGTTCAACTAAGATAGTTCCAAGGGCAAAACTGAGGGAAGATTAGCGCCTCCGTCTCGCGCGCAGAGTCGAGTAATAGATTACCCGACGGTCTGGGTGGCATAGCAAAGCGAAGAGGTCATGGTAGTAAGGTGAAAGTCTAATTCAAAATCTGGAAAGCACATCAGCAAATGGAAGATTGATCGTACATCCTTGACGGTGACGTACAAGGAAGGACCGTTCCTGTGACTGAATATATGTCAATAACCACAAACATTACGTTCGAAGTCGAGGAATCGCTTACCTCCATCTCCCCAACCACAAAGAAAATAAACAAAACAAGAACAGACCAATCTAATAGTCAAGCGTTCGAACTCTACGGAGCCGGAAGTGGTAGCAAGAGTAAGGTCAGGAATAACAGGGGGGTCAGCGGAGGTATCTTCAAGTTTGTTGTACGTAGGAATCTCGCTGGGGGTATTGACTGCAGTAGTAGTAGTGGAATGGATATAATGCTGAGAAGAAAAATAGTCCAAATTGTCCTTGTCGGACATGCCGGGGGTGTAAGGGGAATACACGGTCGATGGCGTGGCTACACCGTGAGGGACCTCCAACAAGGGGGTTGGTGGGGGCTTTTCGGTAGTAGCGCCACAATCTGACGTGGTGTTGCCGCAAGTAGAAGACGACTGAGACTCCATAGGGAAGTGGAGGAGAGAGAGAGATGATAGAAAGGAAAGAAAGAAAGCGGTAGTTAGAATGTCAATAAACTCGTCTTTTATACGGTATAAAGCAAGAGTAGGGAAGCATGAGATCAGTGCGTCCGCCGCCAATTCCGCGTGATGCAGGGACACGGAGCTACCGTCGTGCATTTGATCGATCTGGGAACGCTAAAGAAAGTTTACGTGTTTGTCTCACTTACGGCTGCATTCGAAAATGCATGAATGGACCAAAAGACAGGATGACACGGACGCAGCAGCCGGCGGAAGCGTTCTGAGTCTGGCAGGAAGGCCACGCGTGATCGCAAAAATTCAGCAAGTCGGCCGATAAAGTCGCGAAGGAAGCGCAGGGCGCGAGAATATGGCTGCCACGAAGAGCGCACATTACTTGATTTCAGGTGTCTCGACCATGGTCGAACGGAGGTGTTCAAATCCAAGATCTAGCACCGGCCCGAGTAAGGAAGCGCTAAGCGGCTTAGCTTGTGGTTCATATCAGATTCCAAGGGAACATTTCCCAAGCTAGACACCTAGCAGCCGTTGGTTTTGCCAGCCATGGCGAAAATGACGAGCAACTTGAGTCATAGAGAACCACAGAGAACCGCAATCGTGTGTAAGGCGCAGAGAGGAGAACCACGGACCGGGGACCACAACAGACCACAACGAATGAGTGGTGGTGATCGGAGTTCGTAATTGACATTTCCTCGATGTGGAAGCTGAAAAGGCTAATTTCGATATTTCGAAGCGGGCACCTAGGTGCGTCCCTGGCTCAAAAGCTCCGTTCCGCAGTCTGCACGCAACATATCTTTGCCCTTGCCAGGGTGTTTTCAACCCCTTTCTGTGCGTCAAGTCGTGGTCACCCTGGGCACATGTCAGATCTAGAACATATTTATACGGAATTCCGAGGGACGTCGGCGCTCCGGTGCGTTGGTCCGCCGCCGCCTTACGTTCCATGGGTTTATTGCGACCTCAAGGTCTCCGGATCTTATTCTTGAACTCGCTGGCGTTGTCGCGAGCCTGTCGCGTGCGAGGGACCATCAAGTCCCATATCTTTAATCTTCGGACTGTACGGCGTTGACGTGAGAGTCCGTGGTCAAGTACCTTGACAGCCATATCTTGAACGCATGTGGCAAGCAGCCCACAGCAGGCCCCGAGCCAGCCATTTTGCTGCAAAATCAGGAATCTCGCTTTCCTACCGGAAGAATTCTAGTTCAAAAAACCATAAGGACGGGTTCAATTAGCTTGAATCAGCTTCTAATCGCCGTGTGTCCCTTGCGCCCTGACTGTGTAGATTATCGCACCGACCCACGCTTGTTCAATCGATGCGCGGAGTCGGCTAGGAAGACTGTGGGGTTTCGGCCTTGAGCTTGAACGTTCATGGCGGATTGAACGGTCCATAAATCCCTGTTTTGGGTACCTACACAGTTGTGGTGCTGGGTAACTCGCTCTAGCCCTTTGCCATGCTACAGCACCTAGTCTTCAGTCACAGTGTTGGTTACCTTCGTTTTAGGCCCGTAGCGCGTTTTACTACGTGCCCAATTCAGTCGCCGGCGTTTTGGGACGAGAGTTGGTCTGTCAACGACGTAGTTGAGAGCGACAGAGAGCGAGTTCAAGGAAAAGACAGCTCAGAAGAGTGTTGTCGGCTCAAGCTCAACCAGAGTTCTGACCCAAGTTTTGAGTGGAGTATCATCTTTGATATTATCACCACAGACGAGGACGGGAGTCGTTGCAGAGTGAAGCAACACTCGGAGAATATTCGTCTTGTGGTTTAGCCTAAGGGCAGGATGGGTTGATGTCTATGATTATGGTGCTGAGAGCGTTTTTCAGCGGAGGCGGCGCTCAACCGGTTGGGCGCTTATAGGGTCAAAAGGTTGTGCGTGTCGCCACAGTCGTTTGTAGTGGAGGACCGACGTGTCCCAAAATGGTAGGGGTACCCATAATTAGATGAAGTCGGGAACGGGCAGTTGAATCCCGCGCTGTGAATAATAGAACGAGGGACAAGCCCAAGTGGCAACTTCTACAGCGGTCGCGACAAAGCGCAGCAAACAGCGACCACGGTCACCACACGCTCCTTCCCTATCACTACTAGTGCTGGCGTCTCCAGCTCTCCTTGTAACCGCTGATCCTCCATTTCAGACGGTTTGTCCTCTCCTTCCGAATCCTCAACCTGTTCTCCAAAGTCGCAGGCCGCACCAAACTCTGACGCTCATTCACCATGTCCCGCCCACTGACAACCACCTACGGTGATTTCTCGACTTCCCAAGTCTCGGCAGCTACCCGCCATGAAGCAGCAAAGAGCTCTTATGACGACCTCATTGACCAGTACGCTGCTCCCTACTCGAGAAATTCCCGTCACCAGACCTTCACCGTTCAAACTCCTTCATCCAACCCAAGAGATCCATCCGAGTCGTTCGACCACAAACCATCTTACTCTATCGGCAAAAGCTTGGATGATGATAAGGAGGATTTCCCTGCCTCATCTTACCCACCAACAACACTCCCTGCCGAAACAGATGCGGAGAAGCAGAACGTGTGGAGTAAAGTAAGTGAGCCGACTAGTTGTCACTTGCAACTCTTCTGACACCTCAACGTGGCACCTCAGCTCATACCAGATTCATGGGCATGTAGGCTGTTCGTGATCACAGTCATTGTTGAGACCATCATCGATTTGGCCATTGAAGGCGACCTACTCGTCCGGTTGCAGACAGGGCAAGAGGATGGTTTGCTATCCCAGACTGATCAAACACAAGCCGCGGAAAAAATGCCTGTGTATCTGAGTATCTTTGCTCTAGCCCAGTACGACCTTTTCTCCAATTTGAGTTGCGTGTTGCTTAGTTTATACAGCGTGTTTCAGCTTGTGATGGCTGTTGACGCTGTGTACGCCCGAAACACATTGCAATTTATCTGCCTCACGTGAGCAATATTTCCTTGCGTTTTCTGAGTGACCTCACACTCCCACCACTTCGTATCAGGGTTTTCAATCTGCTGTTCCTCCTATATGCTGTCATTCAGATCGGAGAAATACAAGACTATACAACCTCGACTAGTGGCTTCCTTCACATATCTGTCAAAGTTCTCACCACCGTGATTCCATGCGTTATTTCTGCCGCGGAAATAGCATACATTGCCCTCGGATGGAAGATTTACAATGAGTTCGGCTGGAAGGTATACAAGTTCCTTGGAGCGGACCGACGGATCAAGAAAATGTTCGCCAGCTACCAAATCTTCATCTGCTTGATCAAGTTCGACGTCTTCCTCTGGGTTGGCTTCTGCGTACAGTTCATCTGGCTCGTTCTCACGAAGCACACTTGGGAGTATTACCTTACGTGTGCTGCCCTCCCCCTTTCTGTTGTACTACTGGTCGAAGGACATCTTGCGGTCCGCCATGAAAACAAGCTGATGATGTGGACTTTCCTCTCTGGCTGCGGAGCTGCTTTGGTCTATTTCGTATACAAGGTAGGCTTGTGAATTATGGTGCGATGTACGATCATTGACATGCATCTAGCTCATCAAAGTGCTCGTATTGCGCAAGACCACTAGTTATGTGAACGTGTGGGAGTCATTAGCAACCTTTTGTACGTGCTTAATTGAGATTAGTCGATAATTTTGCTGACTTGTTACTAGCCATTATTGCCATAATCCTCTTAATTGTGACGATAGTGTTCAGCGTTATCGTGATGCGAAACTTCGGCAAAGGCTTGAAGGCGTCGAGTATGTACCACCTCATGCAGCTTGTTTTTCGGTGTTTTGACGACCCCCGCAGTGACACGGGGCAAGACGCATGCACGGACCCAGGGATCACAACACCTTGGGCGGGCAACCATGAGCATGAACCTCAACCGAATGAGTATCGAATGAGTGTTTTGTGCGGACTTTTTATGTATCACGTACCCCCGGGGCCTCTACTTTTCCATCTTTCACCCCACATACATCTTTAGCATATCCACATAAGGCCTTCATATCTTTCTTCCCATTTCTGACTTATACATATACGTATAGCCTATATTCGTCGCTTGCGCGCGTCTTTGGACATGTCAGCCCTGGTTCCTCGGCGCTCGTTCTTCTCTTCATGCTCCATAACTGGCTTCATGGCGCTTACCTTTGCACCCGCCTGGTGTTCATATAATTTTGTTTCATTCAGTGTATTATTAGACCATAGGACTAGGAATTTATCAGCAAGCCTTTTTGTTTGGTTGGGAAATTTTGGCTGAGCTCGTCATGGTATTGTAGTCCGGGAAACGAATTTTGATGTTGGTACTTGGACGTTTGGAAGAGTAGGACAGTATTTACCAAAACGACGAATTCTAAACTTAGTGTGCTACGTTTCTCCACGTGGACTTTACACAAGAAGCTTGTCAGACCTGGCCGCGCTCTGCGTCATATACCTCCCTTGTGTGCGGTCAGCCCTTAACACAACTCTCTGACAAGCCCTCGCGTATTTATTGGAAGCAGCTCAGAGCGGAAAAACTGAGTAACCCTTGGTAGTCGGAACCGGCCTCCTTTGATTTGAACTACAATGTCACAAAGGTTCCTGTCCTCCCACTTTGTCCAAGTCGTTGCCTGCTCAGGACTCGTGCAGATTCAGAGCGACGAATTCACTTCGGGATCGTTCTTCTCTTCTTGGTGTGACCCCTCCAGCGTCGGGGCGGTCCTCGCCACATGACAGCTACGGCTCCGAGCCCGCGGGGCAGCGATACGTGGACGACCTGGAGGGGCAGAATGACGAGCAGATCGAAGGGCTCGCGGCTAAAGTCAAGCTGCTCAAAGGCGTACGTCGTCGCTACGATTTCGACGCACCGTTCAGGTACTCATAGGGTTTGCATACAGTTGACTGTTGAGATTGGACGGGAAGTGAAGGATTCGACAATACAACTCTCACAAATGGTGCAGTGCCCCGTCCTCTGCTCATGCCTCCTCGGACACCGATTTTCCTGACGCTGCATCACTCCGCAGAACGACGCTTTCACGGAGACAGGCGGTATACTCGCTGGCACGTTCAGACGGATGAACAACATGTCCCAGCGCCAGGGCTGTCGATGGCTTTGGTATATCCTATTCCTCATCTTCGTCTTCTGGTTCTTCATTGTCGTCTGGTGGTTTCGGCGGTGATCAATACAACACCAAGTTTCGTCGTTTATCACTCGCGACACGATGGAAGAGAGTCCTTCGCCAGCGCGTATACGCGCGCGAGCTGGTATAGTGAATTTGAATGTGAACCTCGGAAGGTGAGTGAGGCTTAAGGTAGGAAATAAGTAACTACAATATAGGCCGTTGAAGATTAATAGAAGGGATGCAACAACGCAGGAGAACAACTCGACAGTAATAACACAGCGAAAGCAAGAATTGAAAGGACAAGATAGCGACTGTTCGTGAACGCGTCTCAAGGGTTGTCAAGGAACGTAGCGTTCCCGATCTCCCATATCATACGTTTGCGCAAGTAAGGCATATCCTTCTGGGTAAAGTTGAAAGTCCGTCCTCGCGAGCACGACTCCATGAACTGGCAAGTGAACACGCCACAGTCGAAGCCATTCTCTTGCTGAGGAGTTTCCTGGCAGTACAAAGTTAATTTTAAACCGTAAAGCAATAGGTGGGTAGTCACCTCAGGAACATAGTCTACCCAACCGGTGAAATCAAACGGAGCGTTCTTCTTGTTTTGGTGTTCTCGGTTCAAGTAATCGCGCAGAGGCTAATGGGTAGTCAATACCCTGTCGTTCAACCATCGAAACTAGCTTGGATTTACCTTAAAGACACTTTTCTGGTAGTGGCCCATGCTATCATAGGACTCTATCCGCTTCTCTCGGAAGTTGATAGCAGCGGCCGTCCAATGCATATTGCTATGGTTAATGGGAATAAGAACGATATCCTTGGCGAACAAATCGAGCTTAGGGCGAGGTGTGAGTGAGTGAGTGATAAGCCAGACAACGCAATAGGTACCTTCTTTGTCCACTTCGCTAATCGACCTTGATCATACCCCTTGCTAGTCAACGTGGGCCAGAAGAATGTGTTGAAATAATGTGCCCTCAGAGGTACATTGGCAGCGCCATTGGCGGAAGAGTTCTCCTTCGCACCCTCGGAACGCGTCAAGATCATCTGCCCGTAGAAGTTGATGATCTCGTCATTGAGCCATTGTGAAGGCCCAAGTCGGACCAGGTCCTTGTCCGACACTTGTTCTCGAGCGACCTTCGATATCAAGCCTCTCTTAGTCAGCAGCTTCGACACCTCATCTGCTTCTTTTGGAAGGAGAGATGTTGGCAAAGGTGGCGGTTTCGGTCTCAGGTGGTCCTCAATCTCTTGGTCTTTTCGTAACAGGGTGAGCCGGATGCGGTTCCCGTAACGATCGAAAGGTTTGGGAATAGGTCTATGCAACCACGATTAGGTTGTTCAATTATACAGTAAAGCCTCTTACCTTTTGATAGACTCCCTCGCGTCCTTGATTGCGCGTTTCAAGAATTCACCAATGTAGAGTCCCTCTTCGTCCTTATGGGTGTCTGAGTAGCGACGCAAAGGTGGCTTTTTGGAGGGCTCAGGCTCATGAAGGTCCGTCATCGACTGCGAAGCTTGATTGGCCTTCAGCACGGTCTCAAGGAGTGTGACAGAAAACGGGACATACGAGACAGAATATCCCTTTGGTCCACACGCTCCAGCCGAGCCCCGTAGTTTACGAAGTCTACAGCCGACCCATTAGTGTGGCGCATTTTCAACCTCGCGGATGTACGTGCCTTTGAAGGTGTCTAAATTTGATTTGTATCCATCCCTTCGCTTCAGCTCATAAAGCTCTAGCGTCAGTTTCTCGAGGTCGGCCTTCTGCATCTCTTTCACTCTCGCCTTGTGCTGATTAGCCGATAAAGGATGAGTTCGGGAACGGGAGGCGAGCCAGAGATCCAACCTTATTATGAAATATGTGATTTCGTTTGTAGTGTCGAGAGCCAAGACCGCTAGACGAGGTGCCGTTTGGCGACTGGCTGGAAGATGGGGATGTATCTCCATTAGTGAGACTGGGTACACTTGATGTCGAAACCAGGGAGTCCAGAGATTGTGATGGAAGAGACTTTAACGACTATCACGTCGCGTTAGGCCTGTGTAAACGCGGTATCTGGGCCCCAGTCAGGAGGACGGTACCTTTGGCTGGGGATCTGCAGGTTTTTTGAAGGTGGATGACATCGACGCGCGGCGGGGAGGAGCAGTTGGTCTGCACTGTGTTGATGTTGATGAGCCGTTTACCCTTGGCTGGGACGACGAGGAGGTTTCGGGACCTGGAAAGACGTAAGAATTGGGCAGACCCGGTGGACGAGCGCGACAGACCACCGAAGAAATAGGAAACGGTATCCACAGCTAAGCCTTTGGCGTCTTGTCCCAGTTGACGCCAGCGTGACGTGAGATCCGAGTCGGTGCTCGAACGCGGAAGTTTGGCGGAACGGAGGGGAAGGGGAGGTTCAACCGCGGGACGTTTGCGGATATTCTGGACCATGGACAAGAAACGACGGGGGTATCTTGACCGAGCTCGGTAGTGAGTATGTAGTATGTTCCCCTATCGGGAGTAAGCTGTTGTGACTGGAAGGTGAGTCGCGACTTGTAGTGGAGGGATCCGAGGATAAGTAGGTTGTCCGGCAATGAAGGCACGAAGTCACCGTGTCGCTCCAGCGCTTAGTGCAGGTCTCACCACGCTAAAACTTTCCCAGACAGGCAACTTAGCATCATGAACACAGCTCACTTGGATAGTGCTTAATTCTCATTCTCAATATATCAGGCGTGTTGTAACGATAACAACTGCATGTCCATGAGCTCGACTATACATTGAATAACAAATATAAAATATAAAATAACTACACTAGATGCTTGATGAAAACAAAAATATTTGCTCCCTGCCAGGATCGAACTGGCGACCTCTGGATTACGATTGCATGTGCAACCTCATAGGCATATGAGACCAGCGCTCTAACCAGCTGAGCCAAGGAAGCAAGTTAAAAGGGGGTGTCTTTGTACGTATATCATTTATTATTAGCAAAGAGCCGAGCTCCCGCGGCCGGGTGGCAGCGTCATACTTGGGCTGAGACACATGGAAGAGTGAGCCGTTTGCCGTTCCCTAGAAGCGTCTTGTAAGCCAACTTGCAACGTTGCCCATTCACATCCACAATCGCTCGAAATGAGCTCTGGCTCGTCACTCCGAGACCTCTATAACCCTCCATCCTCACCATGGACGTTTGTTCCTCCATCTCCCGCATCTTCATCCCAGAACGCGTCCGCTGCCGCAGCTTCCTCTGCAGGAGGCTACCAGTGGTCAACACGGCCTAACACCAACTCCATCTTTGACCTCTCCCCTTCTTTAGACCTCACAGAACCTTCAAGCATCGATGTTCGTCTCCTTGCTAAATCCCTCATCGCGTCTGCGGTCATGCAGTATACCAGTACTGCACTTGCCATGCCTCTCGAAGTCGGCAAGTTACTCCTTCAGATTCAGTGGCTACCCCGAGAAACGGGAGAAACGGAGATGTCCCAAGTAGTGCAAGAGAAGGAGCCAGAAGAAGAACAGGCAAGCATCACGTTTTAGTGGCTTCCAAACTCGTTCTGACGTTACACGGATGTCCAGTTTAGCGAGTCGTCCGATGATGAATCCTACTTCGCCGATCCCTCAGGTAATACAGTGCCCAGGAATCGAACGCCGCGCATTGTAGACGACAATGGATACGTAGTGAGGACGTCCATTTTGGATGAGGGGACACGGCCGGAGTACATCATTCCGCCAGGGACCGCAGATACTACATGGGCCATGGTGAAACGAATTGTCGCCTTCCAGGGAGAAGGGTGGACATCTTTATGGAAAGGTAAGGCTTTGGACATCTCTGAGCTGAGATATGATAGCTTAACGTCTTTTGAGGTCTTTTGACGTCCTGCATCCATGACGTATTGTCCTCCAACCTTCAACCAGTGTTGGACAACTTTCTTCAATCCCTCTTCCTCTCTGCGACGCCTGACTTCTCCGGGCCACCACTGCTCCTGCCAGTGCTCTCCCATGTCGTGACCGGCTTCCTACTCTCCCCGTTAGACCTCGTCCGAACGCGTCTCATTGCCCAGTCGGCGATGCAGCGCCACAAGACATACACCGGGCCCATACATGCCCTTTCGCACATTATCACTCACGAAGGTGGCCTCAAGGGCATCTACTTGCACCCGCACCTCTTCATCCCCACCCTTCTCGACAACACGCTTCGTCCGCTCCTGCATATCGTGCTCCCCGTGTACATCGCCCGAAACATGGGCATCGGCCCGCACGTAGCGGCAGACACGTACCCCGTGGTATGGGGCATCGCCGAGCTCCTGGGCAACTGCGCATCGCTGCTCGTCACACTTCCCATTGAGACTGTGCGCAGGAGACTGCAGGTTCAGACCCGCGGGACAGCGAAGCCGCTGCAGACGTGTGTGGAGACGCGGCCCGTGCCGTACAACGGCGTCGTCGACGCGATGTGGCATATTATCTCTGAGGAGAGGTCGGATTTGCCTCTCAAAACCGATCGCAAAAAGCGTACTGAGGAGGAAGCCGAGAACGACAACTGGCGGAGACATACCGGCATTGGACAGCTATATAGAGGTTTGGGCATGCGTCTCAGTGCAAGCGTCATCGTCTTCTTACTGTCCACCGTTAACGGGGACGAGACGGACGCAGGTTGGGCAGAGCTATGATGAGTGCAGATATGTATTATTCTTCGCAAGTAGCATGACTAGGACAACACATCTCAGGTATATTGGTTTCGACTAATACGGAGCAAAGCGCAAATAAATAAGACAGCTGTCAGATATAAAGGCAAGTAGATTCATTGATAGATATCATGAGGTTGATGTCCTTCGACAATATTGTGTGATTATCGACGGCGCTTCCTGACCTGTAGGAGCAGCTTCTTCCTAAAGATCGTCGTTTTCATGTTCACCACCTTCCGAACGAACTCTTCACCGTCGTAACCGGGTGCCAGCGCGACATCGTATGCGAGCAAAAACCGCACGTTCATCAGGAGCAGTTCGCGAATGGCGTAAGCCTTGCCAAGGCAACCGAAGGGACCTGATAGGGCGGATCCATAGGTCAGCAAGGAGGAGCAACAATTCACAAGTGATATTTGCTCACCGAACTGGAACGACGACAACGCGTTCTCGTCCGTGATGGACCCTGGCCCGAGTCCGCCGGGCAACCACCGCTCAGGACGGAACTTCAGCGGGTCCGGAGACCAGTATTTCTCTGTGACATTCATGGCGTATGTCGGCGACCCAACGATTGTGCCGCCGGGAACGAAGCGCCCTTCGAGGACGAGGCCGTCGCCAGGGATGACGCGTGGCATCTGCCCAAAGGGCGTGCTGAGTCTGAGCTGTTCCTTGACAACTGCGTTGAGGTAGGGTAGGCTCGCGAGTTTCTGCGGCGTGATTTCGTCGGAGTCGGCGTCCGGGAATGCTTCGTCGAGTTCGGCTTGGAGTTTCTTGTATGCTTCGGGATTCGTGATGAGGTGGTAGAAGCCAAAATTAAGAACGGCTGCACTTGTGTCACCACCTTTGTTCAGACGGGTAAGGTAAGGTGCTGAAGATGTAAGTACTGTGCGTGACGTACCTGCTTGGATCGCGAACGCAGTCTCAGCTACCAGCTCTTGCTCATTGAGGCCTTCATGTTTACCGTCTTCACCGAGCTGATTTATGGCTTAGTTTATTTTCAAAAGACGTGAAGTGCAAGACCCACCAGGTAAGAACAGAGATCAGGAGGGTCAGGCGTTCCAAGACTCTTTCGCTTTCGGATCATCTCGAGGGCGAAGTTGTTCAAGACAAACATTGGGTTGGGAAGAGGGAGATACCACAGGATGTGCAGCAGCCAAGGCACGTCCCCCAAACTAGAGTACCATCAGCACGTACCGTTCAGCGGCAGAGTCAATAGTGACTTACGCTTCAAATTGCACGGTTGCCTCCTGTCCGGTTTCGACGAGCTTTCGTGGATCACCGTTTACCATCATACTCTGTAAAGGAGTCAGCTGGTTGGGTCTAAACTATGAATGCGATACAAAACGCACATCATAGCTGTGATTTCCGAAAATGAAGTAAATCTATAAGAGCAAAGTCAGAGACGATGGTATGCAATGCGAGGTCTTTACGTACATTGAAGTCAAATGACCAATGCTGCAACGCGCTGGTAATGTCTATAATCCCCCTACTGTCCACACGCCTTTCCACACATTCCATGAACTCTGTGACACTACGCCAGAGTATAGGCCAGTAGCGGTCCATCCTGCGACACTGGCATGAGTTGAATAGAGCGCGAGCGACTGGCCAGACTCACATGTTTTGCGAGAATGCAGGCGCCCACATAGATCGCCTCACGGCGTGCTCCTCGCGATCCTCCATAAAGAATAGGCCGATGAAGGAGCGATCGGGTACACGGTACGAGAGACTCTTGTCCAAACTCTTGGACCCCTTGTAGAACTGGTGCTGCACACCGAGCGAAAGCCAGGACAGCTTGTTGGGCCCTGCATCGTGTCGGTCTGGGGGTTCCATCGGAAGAACCAGCGGTGAGACGTACCGATGCGCACAACGTCACCGTACTGCTTATGCATGGCGTCTATCTCCAGGTACCTGTATCCTTGGAGGACGCTGAAAAACAACCTGAGATCCGCAACCTTGAAGAGCAGGGGTCCAGGGAAAGCAGCAAGAGGATGGAACGGCGAAAGACGGTAGACGATCACTACGAGCCCGAGAGTTAGAAAATGTGCAAAGAAATAGCCAGCGGCGCGCAGCATATTAAGGTCTGCGCGTTTACTGGCGAACGCTGCAGTTGCGAGTATGTAGGAGAAGATGACGCTCATGGGCCAGCTCCGACGATGGCAGAGCCACCATATTGTCTGACGAAAACGCAGGTTAGAAGATAGCTCAGAGCAGGTGTGCTAATGAAATGACGCTTACCAGGGCGGAGAGAGAGAAAGCCCATGAATTGATACCATTCAAGAAGGCGGTATGCGCCTCATTTACAGGTGTCGCCATGGCGGAAGTCTTGTCCCGGCTAGTCAGGAGGATACTTTCCTAGCACACGTCTCCAGCGTCAGTGAGACCCTCCCAGTCGTGAATGAGCAAGGCCAGTGGGGCGCAGAGAGTGTTATGTAGAGCGTGCAGCGTCGTTCGGAGAGTTTGATCGTCCGACGGCGGGGCCTGTAGTAGCACGTTGTAGTCCATGCTGATAACGACCGTAACATACGGTGTAGCGCGGCAGAGCGCGGCCATGGGCGGCAGTACAAATGGAGTTCGGTTTGATGCGATGATTCGATCATCTCGCTGATTAACGCTTCTTTTAGCCACGTTCCTGACTCATTTTAGGAACTTCCTAACGCTGTCTTCATAACGTTTTATTAACACAACATCGTCTTGGGCGGTTAAAGGCAAACGTTTGGATTTCTCTTGAGCAAAAAGCAAGCACGTCTACATGATGTCAAGCCAAGCTGTCCAGATCTTGGGTCAATCATTGACAAAACACGCAGGGTGGTAAGAAATCCGCACGAAACAATACACGTAATCATAAGCTTAGCGTTCTTCCGTGTCTATCGTGAAGATCCTATAAAAATCGTCCAAGCACGTCACCAGAAGCGTTTTAAACAGCTATTCTTGCTACCCAAAGTTCCCTTTCCTACAATGATCCATCACATCATGCTTGCGCTTAAGCAAGGGTGGCGAAGCCAACACGGCTGTTGCCGTAGTCGAACTCAGTGTAGGTGTTCGACATGAACACGTCGCCAAGAATCCAGAGGTTGTCAGGGGTGTCTTGACCAGCGAGGGCACCAACACAATCGCTCGAACCTTCACTGACTTGACCGAGGTTGAACGTCGACGAGATGTCGATGGTCGTGCCGGCAATGGACACCGAGGCGGAAGGGAAGTTGTCGCAAGGGACTGTCGCGAGCTATTAGCATCCTGAGGTTTATAAATGCAAGAGAGTACGCACGAGTGTAGAAGCCCTCGCCGACAGTGCTCGAGGCATCCTGTCCACCAATCTGCTCATAGAAGTTCTGGACATCGTCGGTAGGTGCGACAATGAGCGTTGTGCCGCTGTCCACAACCGAGGCGATGCTAGACTGGATTGCCTGGTCGTCGACGTTGACCGAATCGGTCGTGACCTGCCAGTAACCCTCTTGGGTAACGTCGGTGTAATGGAATTTGCCAGTGTACGCCGAGCTGTCGACTCCGCCGATGGTCAAGCCGGCACCAGATGAGGTGAGCTTGAAGCCGAAGACGGGTGAGGTGGTCTTGCCCTGCGAGACGAGAGTCTGGAATACAGGCGAAGCGTTGTAGTCCGAGATGGACTGGAAGGCCATGCCCATCAAACCGTCAGCGGGGAACTGGGACGACTCGAAGCCCGTCGAGTACGTCTTGGCGGCACCAAGAGTTTGACCAGTCACGGTAAGACCGGCAATGGAGACAGTGTCGGTGTACTGGGTGCCCGACACGGTCGAGCCATCACCGTATTCGAGTGAGAACGACTCTCCAAGGCTCTTGGCGGTCGAGGAAGAGGAGGGGTTGTACTTCGAGTGGCCGGAGCAGGTGGAGCCGCAGCTGGGCCCGGGGAGGAAAAGATCGGACGAGCCAGTGTCGAAGTCGACTTCACACACACACAAAGTCAGCGCCCACTATCGGTCAACATGGGAATGAAGGGCTCACCGGTGAAGGTCGTGGCAGGGGTGCCAACAGAGATGGAGCCATACCAAAGCTCAGAGCTATCGTCAGTAAGTTTGTCGGTGCCCTGAGCCCGCTTGGCTGCGGCCGCGGGGAGAGCCTTGCCAGCGTTGCGCTGGTATGCCTCAAAACCACGCTGGTACTTACTGTAGCTAAGTTATCAGCACCACACCGCGAATAAGAGAGTGAGTGAGGATACGTACGCCTTCACGTGGTTGAGATGAGCAACCAGACTGTCCTTGACGACGACACCCTCGCGAACGAGAGTCGAGCGCTTTGCGATGGGAATGTGCACGCTAGCATCGGGCGTGGGCATAGCCTCAACGAGGAAAGGAAGAGCGGCAATGACGGTGGCAAGAGTGAAGCGCATGATAGTCGAGGAGTCGAAGGAATAGGAAGAAGGGTGAGAGGCTAGGTGAGGCAGGACAGAAGCGATCTGCTGAAGAGACAGGAATGCCAAGAGGGATCGCGACTTTGTAGGCCTCAGGACGCCTCGCTACACACACGGAAGCGCACAGCGAGCCCTCTGGAGCCAATGGCCATATGTTGGACTATCTCTGGAAAAATCAAACAGGATTGCATCAGCGCGTCCGCACGGCCAGGGCACTGAACCACGGCAAGCATGCGGATGCTCGACGTCTAGACATGATCGTTCAACAAGGCGACGGGCAAGGCACGTGGTGGCCTTACGCCTTACTGTGTCTTCGTGGCCCACTTGACCATTGGCAAGCAATGACCTATATGTGAAAGGTGATAACGAAGCACCCCGATTTATTTCTATGTGCAGATCCTCGACGCGGATCGTCCCATGACCTGCGTTCTGGCAGACCAAGACGCCAGCCTGTTGCAAACCAGCGAGCGCGAACGCGCGCAATGTCCAACTTCAGGATCCAAGCTGGCAAACGTTAGCGCACGATGGGTATGCTATGCCAGCAATTGTCAGGTACCACTGGGAGGTCATTGATTTCCGTAAAATCGACCCATGTGGCTTTGATCGGCTGGCCCCGAGCAATACCGAGGAAACCTGGGGTATATGCCGAGTAGGTTATGGAGGCGCATTGCACGAATATGCCTCCGTTGTCCAGAATGCTCTTAGCAGAAGGAAACCATCACATATTCAAGACAACAGCGCTGTGATAGCTTGGAAATTTTTGAGTTTAAAACATGCTAACTCCCGCTCCGAGCACATTTCAAGACCTGGGAGGCGGCAGTAACATATAGGCGCTGATACAGTGCGATAAGGCCATTGCGCGATGAACCTGAGGACGAAGAAGAGGTCGCCACCTCGTTTCGAGCACGCGGACAAGCAGTGATAACGCATCACGCTGCATACAGTTAGGTACTGTTAGGAACACAACGACATTTGGGCTAACGAGAGAGTGAGGCAGCAGCGCACCGGCAGGCGATTCCCCGGTAGCAAAGCCTTGACTCATCCAAGACAAAAGTAAAAGCCCTTCCATGTGTCGACGTGGACAAGCATATCGATCCTGGCCGACTCACTTGACTTTTTGGAGTTACGACCTCGGCTGACTCACCACTCTGCTAGGAACACATTACACATGTCGACTAATCGAATGGGCGGGCGAGCCTAGGAGGGTGGGCATGATTGCCCACCCTTCAATATCGGCGAGGCTGAAAATGGTTTGTCCGTATGGAGCAGGAAGTTGAAGATGCATGACTAGTACTCTTCGTGCAAGCGCTAGATGGCTGTAACCTATCAGGGGACAACATCAAAGACGACGGAGGTAATTGTTCACACCGACGGAATTAGCCGCTTAACATCACACAAGCGCGCGAGGTTATGCATTCAGTTGTTTCAGTCATCCCAACCTGCGTAAAATTGTGCATTACATAGGGTTTGCTAGGAGGACGCGGTTTGATTTGGAAAGTCGCGAGTCGCGGAATGGTGTCTGCCGAGTCAAAATCCCACGCAATCCATTCCGGGTAACTGGCGGGCTTAGCTTCAACTCGAAAAGTAGAGACGCTTTGAGCTCGATTTTGTCTGTGTCTCGGAGATATGTT
This sequence comes from Coniophora puteana RWD-64-598 SS2, assembly GCF_000271625.1. NCBI lineage: Eukaryota > Fungi > Basidiomycota > Agaricomycetes > Boletales > Coniophoraceae > Coniophora > Coniophora puteana. The sequence goes on from NW_006913053.1 coordinate 1,958,340, forward strand.
TCTAGATAGAACTTGAACGTTGATGGTTACAAGAGAAGCTAATAAAAGCTACGGAACGGTGCATTAAAAACCCTCAATGAGAGAAAAGCTACCGGCCTGCAATTCGTATTAACTTGAATATCGAAAAGTACTCCGAGGCTTCAGTGGGCTTTGGCGGAAGGTCCAGGGAATGACAAAGCTTGGGAAACTGAAGCTTGACCGAATAATGTACTGTATTATGCGTACAACAGAGCCTTATTTTACTGGATCAAACCGATTTTCATCATGTCAAGAAGAGTTGAATACTAGGTTTAAAGAGTATTGGAACAAGCATCACATTAGGATGTAGCGTGAAAAGAGCATGCCTTTGGGAGCAAGTCCTAATGTCATTTTTCTAGATTCATATAAGTAATGATGTCAAATCTTTGCAATATCGGTGGACGTCAATTCTGTACAGGATAACCAGACTCGAAATTTTGAAACTACTATTTATGTAAACCCTTCATGATCAGGTGTCCAGCTGGCCAGGAACCAATGCTATTTTTGCAGAATTTTTACCCCAATTTTTACCCTCAAGATTGAGGTCAAAAACGCTTGGAATGTCTTTCAGAGGATGGCTCATAAGTTTACTACTTGAATTCCAAAAACACAGTATTTGGAGCACTTCAACTGCCAGGCTGGTTGGTAGATTCTCCTTCATATTGGGGTTTTTTTGACGCGCCCATGCCATTCCTTACCTGTTTCTCTTGTGATAACTGCACATTTTACCAAAGATATTAGAAATAACATTAGACAAATCTACTCCAAGCTGTGGCAAAGGACATTACGAGCAGATCTTAGCTTTGACACTTGAAGCGCAGCTAAGCGACTGAACCCCTGAGTTGACTCGGCAGACACTGATCCGACTCGCGACTTTCCAAATCAAACCGCGTCCTCCTGGCAAACCCTAACTACAGCACGATGATGCAGATGAAGTTCACAATACTACCAAGATAGTCGCTCTGACTGGTTGCTTTACTGTAAAGACGATCAAGAGATGATGGACCTACGATGCCTCGGTCCCCTTTGAAAAATGGCTGATGGCATGATTATGTTGAACAGCCCTGGAGTGTAAGCTTAAGGGCCGTCGCAGCCATTGCCCATCACAGAAAGTGGGGAAAAATTATGAGTATTATGATGTGAGCGTACTTACGATCGTCACTATGGGCTACGATAGAGGCCCATCGTGAGAAAGAGAACATTATGAGGCTGGACTCGGGCACTATATTATAACGCTCGGTCTGACAGAGAATTATAGACACGCACTGTAGGAATGCTATGTAATATAGCCAACTATAGACGGTCACCCAAAGAGTCGTATTCAATGTAGACGCCTAGTGATTTGCACGGTATAATTTCATATATTATAGAGTCTTGTCAAATTAGCTACCTATATTATAGAGCGTCGTAATTATTCCTCATTAAATACGACGTATTATAGGCCCTCATTGTTATGTCATCAATGGTGGTATTCGGACGATACAGAACACCGTGTTTTCAAAGCTCGCGCCGGCCCAAAGTGCTCAGGGGCTTAAGTCGCGCATTTCGGGACCAGTGCCGACGGTTCACGCCAAGCATTTGGACATAATTCCACTCGCCTCTGTTTCCTCCCTCCTCTCCTCACCGCACCCTCGCTGTTGTCGCATACCTGAGGAGAGCCACATACAGGCGGAGGCTTGGCGGACATCTGCTCTGGTCAAGGCAGCTTCTCCGTCAGTCCTCGCCTCCCTCGCTCTCCGCGCACAGGTCAATAAGAAGAGCGAACTCGCGCGCCAGCATACGCTGTCGGCGTTGCGACCTGGCAGAGGAACGGCGGGAGTTTAAACGACGCCTTTCTAAAAATCAAAGCGCACAACGTGCAAAGTCGCACAACGTGCAAAGTTGCACAACGTGCGCAATGCGTGCAAAGCACACAGCATACGCAGCCGCACCACGAACCAGCACAACCAGATGCTGACACGCACGACAAAAACATCGGCATGTGCTCTGGGGTGCACGGCTAATGCTAACCAGCATGCACGCTGCGACATGCACTCGACGTGTGCATGCATTGGTGTGTGCACATTCTGCTCTTAGCTATACCTAGTAGTCAGTAATCACTGTAGGATTTGAATGATGTGAATTTTGCATTACTCATTTGCACTGTTTACGCGTGAAATTTGCCTCTTTTCAGTGCAATTTTTGCTTACAGTAATGCAAATTTTGCTATAAACCAAGTTGCAAATTTTGCCGGAAAAAGTTAAGATTTTGCTTATCGATTTTAGGTACTCAAAGTGCAAAATTTGCCACATTTTAGTGCAAATTAGCTCGCATAAGCCCTTTACAGCTTGCCCTTGGATATCGATGAACCGGTATTCACGGGTTCGCACAGCGTAACTTAAGCACACAACGATATATTGGGATATTGACTACAATACAGGGCGTGGTTCTAAATACAGTACACCATGGCATGGGTAGCACATAATGCCCAGGGAAGGCGGGGAAAAGTGGGAACAGGGAGAGGTGGGAGGTAGGATAGACCGGGGAGGGGGCGGGTAAGGCACCAACAACACGTTGGTAGTAAGCACAGGGCAGATTAGGGCAGCGTGTATATGACAAGTAAAGTATGGGGTACTTACTTTAGTGCGGCAGTGGCGAAATGTTCTAAGACTGGGAGAGGGCAGCGTCAGCACATGCATCAGGCGGGTAGCGAGAGCAAAGCACTTACCATTATGGTTTGAAGAGCACACTGGCACGATGTACGGGCACGGAAGCGATGGTGACCGGTGACTGATGGAACGGTAAGGGGACGCAAAGAGAACGATGGAGGTGGGACGCGGGAGATGGGAGAATTCGAGTGCGTCATAAGTGTCCACGCTTAGTCATTGATTCCCATCAGCACAGCCGATGCCACAATCGCGCCCCACTCCGCGAAGTCACAAAATTCGCATTGCTCTGTCAGGTACCCAAATCTGATTTGCACCAATTTGCTGCAAATCAATCGATTTGGGTACCTGTAGTGCAAATTTTGCATCAATCACTTTTCATAGTGAATGTAGCTGGTATATTTGTTTATAACATGCAAGTACTTGTGATGTCCAAGTGTAGTTGCTCGTCTTCCGAGTCCTCCAATTCCATCTCAACATTGGTCACATCCGCTTGAAGACAGTGGTCCCAGTCAGGTGGCAGCAATTACAGTGCTAGGGTTGATGACGTCAATGATCAATGAAGCTGAAGCGCTGAAGTCCCAACATTGTGTGTCGGAGTATGAAGATACACCGCTTCGACAACACCTCGGGAGTCTCGGGAGAAGAGAAGTCAATGGCAACGGGAGAAGCTAGAGGTGACGAGGGTGAAGAGAGAGGTTGGCATGCAAGAGAAGCTAGGGTGACAAGGTGACAAGGATGAAGAGAGAGATTGGAATGCACGCTCACCGACATATATTATGCAGACGCCTTGCATTCGCTTTTCCACGGGTCACCTCCCTCTTCGTGTCTCCCTCTGCCAATGGACCTCGCCTCACACGAGCGTCTTCCCCCAGCAGCGGCAGCAGCTGATCTCATGTCTCATCTGACCAGGCTGTACTATGGAGTCTGATGAGGCTGATGAATCCTCTGAGTCGGACAATGAGCTTGAGCACTCAACAAAGACGGCAATTAGGGTACCGGCGCGTTTCCACAAAGCGTCTAGCTCAGGTTGTGCGTCTTCAAATTCTCCGTTTCCTTACTTTATTGGCACTAGATTTCTTGTCCCACTCACCGGCATTTCCTATTTCAGCACCTCAGTCGTCAGCGTCGCGCTTGCCCACCCCTCCATACCAGCCCTCGTCTTCTTCGACAAACATGGTTAGTGGTTCAGGGACCATGCGTCCACCTGGCCATCTGCCATCTTCTCGCGCAACTTCTTCTGTCACATCCCGCTCACCCGGCCAGATCAACTCCAAGCCCCAGAAGCAGGTACCGACAGAGGAGAAACCGTCGTTGAAGATCCCCGCAAAAATGCCCGCAGTATTGGATTTGAGATCCTGCAGTAGTGACTGCGCGTAAGCTCCGAGAATAAATAGAGGCTCCTGCCGGAGCTTCGATGGCAAACCAAGCCCTATACTGCGGAAACCCTATTATTCATTAAGGAGAAGTCTCCTAGAAATGTATATAATTCTGTTTAGTATAAAAGTAGTCGAGAATCGACTAGAAGCGCAATCGGCGGCTTCCCCCCATCTGAGCGTGATTCCCAAGTGGTTATGAGCCCCGCGCTCAAGCTCGCATATATCTGCCCTTCATCGATTTGCTCTCCCCTCGCTTGCCACATATCCCCGCACCATGTACGCGCCATGCCCGAAAACGGCACCAGCGACATATCACGTGCATCCGCATTTGGACTCAGACACTCCATACGAGAATGGCGAAAGCCAGACTCACGCACTTATATTCAAACATCCCCTGCGGCGGTCCAGAATATGGCCGGATGGGTTGATGATGTAATAATATTTGCGAATAAAATATATAAAATACCAGGCAGGCTGAGTGAGATCGAGACAGAACCTGTACAAGGCCGAAAACTTCAGCAGACGTCTAAACTATAACTTAAGCTTTGCTTCATAAATACAGAAAACTTGCCGACGCGCCGCGCGACCCAGTCAAAGAACGAATGAAATATAAATAAACCCAGTGTACACCAATCTCCGAGAAAGAGAAAATGATCTGCTTACGAAAAAGAACAAAGCATACCTAAAATCACATAAGCTCTTAAACAACATAAAACTACTGCATAATATAACAGAAAGTATGGCCGAGACTCATAAGTCCGACCCTCCGAGCTGTGTTCGCTGCGAGGGGGAGCAAGACTACTATATTATGTGCTGAAATAAGCAATAATTGAAACTGAGACCGAATATGAGTGCCGAAAATGGCAACTATATAAACTCAGACATGTACAACCAAACTCAGACAAAAACTACGACGCTTCGAAAGCGGACAAAGATATTACCTAAGAAGTATAACATAAACCCCAACCGAATATTAACAGAAGAAGGCAATGGGCCGGAGGCCATGCCTAGAAATAAAACAATAAATAACAATGATAATCAGACTAAACGCCGAAAGTGGCACTTGTTTAAACTCAGACATTGCTCCGCCTTCACAAGCGTGACTTGATAGCCATAAAAAGGTTAATAAAAGACCTCAGAGACCAGGTAAATAAAACCGACCAACGAGACGAATGATCTTCCAGAAAAGGGATCAAGTTGTGAGTAAACGCCGAAAAGGGCATGGAAATTCAAACTCCGACAAAACATACTGTACTCGAAAACATCAAAGACTAAGACCGATATTGAAACATATCCATAACATTTCTCTTGACCGTAATGCTCCGTGACCTAAAAAGAAACAAAACCTGCTTTAAGCAGTAACTCAGAAGTAAAGACCTCCACAAATACGACCACCAGATACAAAAACAAAATCTATATTTTCAAACTCTGAAATAAGATTCCCCAAGCCGGATGATTGGCGCGAGGGGGAGTCAGCGGTAGATTCCGCGCCATAACCCACATAAATAAAACGAGACTTAGAACAGCGCCAAACTTGGCTGTATAGAATATCAACCCATAAATAAAACGAGACTTAGAACAGCGTCAAACTTGGCGGTATAGAATATCAAAAACGAAATAAATATCAGTTTGATACAGTTAAACTCGATCAATCATACCTCAAACCATACTTAACTTCTACAAACATCTACGAAACAATATAAACTAGGTTTTCAACGATGCACTCGCGTGACCTAATCGGGAAAAGGACATACACCTATACAAGTCAAAACCTGAACTCATACAATATTAAAACAAGCGCTCACCGCTTATAAATAAACCCTTCGAAGTAAAAGTATATCTATGTTATTACATAGCGGATCCTAAAACGAAAAACAATAATAAAAGTGCGAGAGTGAAGACTTGAAAAGCAACTGGCCATTGCTAAGTCAACACACGCAGAAATATACATTAAATGTTCTGAAAATACTGAATAACAATGTGTTAAATTGTGCTATTAAGTTAGCTATACAAAGTGCGAAGATAACCAGAGAATAAACGCGAAAAAGCGTGAAGTAATAAAGATAAGGCAATAGTTGCCATGGAAAAGCTCAAACCGAGATTGCCAGCCAGGAATACTTGTGTTTGCGAAACCGAGTAAGGCACGGGCTAGGTTTGAGGGGGAGTATTGGATTTGAGATCCTGCAGTAGTGACTGCGCGTAAGCTCCGAGAATAAATAGAGGCTCCTGCCGGAGCTTCGATGGCAAACCAAGCCCTATACTGCGGAAACCCTATTATTCATTAAGGAGAAGTCTCCTAGAAATGTATATAATTCTGTTTAGTATAAAAGTAGTCGAGAATCGACTAGAAGCGCAATCGGCGGCTTCCCC
>NW_006913053.1:1967225-1968530 GCF_000271625.1 Coniophora puteana RWD-64-598 SS2
ACCTTGTTGGTACATGCCTGGTATGCTTTGGAGGGTTTGGAAGTGCATAGAGACCCTGCAGATATTTAAATGTTGGCATACAGTATGTCAGGGAGACTTACTGCCATAACCCAATTTTATGCTACCCAGAGTGTACCAGTGCTGTAATACAGTTTCTGCCATCCAGAGTGTGTCAGTGACAGAAACCAAATTCATGCCATCCAGAGTGCGCCGGTGCCAGAAATCAAATTTATGCCATCCAGAGTGCGCCAATGCCAGAAATCAAGTTTATACTACCCACAGTGTGCCGGCGCTGTCACATGATTTATGCTGCCTGAGTGCGCCGGTATCAAAACCTAGTTTATGCCATTCAAGGTGTGTCGGCGCTGTCACGTGAATTATGCTGCCTGAGTGCGCCGGTGTCAGAAAACAACTTTATGCCACCCATAGTGTGTCGGTGCTGTCACATGATTTATGCTGCCTGAGTGCGCCGGTGCCAGAAATCAAATTTATGCTACCCATAGTGTGTCGGCGCTGTCACGTGATTTATGCTGCCTGAGTGCACCGGTGTCAAAACCTAAATTTATGCCATTCAAGGTGTGTCGGTGCTGTCACATGATTTATGCTGCCTGAGTGTGCCAGTGTCAGAAATCAAGTTTATGCCACCCATTGTGTGTCGGCGCTGTCATGTGATTTACGCTGCCTGAGTGTGCCAATGTCAAAATTTTTGCTAGATATGGCACTGTATTCAGCACTGCAACCAGGGGTATTTTTGCGCCAATTTCAGCGCCGTGTTTTCGGCACCATGTTCAATGTAGTTTCCGGCGCTGTGTTTTCGGTACCATGTTTTCGGCGCCACATTTTCGGTACCATGTTCAACACCATTTTCGGCGCCATGTTCAGCGCTATTTTTGGTACCATATCCAATGCCAATTTCGGCGCCATGTTTTCGGCGCCATCTTTGACGCTGTTTTTGGTGCCATGTTTTCGGCGCAATTTCGGCGCCTTGTTTTAGCTGCATTATAGTATTCTCACGCCGATTTCGGCGCCATATACTCGGCGCCATGTTCAATGCTGTTTTCGGCGCTATATTTTCGGCGCCATGTCTGACGCTATTTTTGGTGCTATGTTTTCGGCGCAATTTCGGCGCCTTGTTTTCAGCGCCGTGTTTTCAGCGCCGTGTTTTCGGCGCCAAGTTTTCAACACCATGTTCAACGCAGTTTTCGGCGTTCTGTTTTTGGGGCCGTGTTTTTGGCACCACATTTCCGGCGCCATGTTCAACGCCATTTTCGGTGCCATGTTCGGCGCTGTTTTTGGCGCCAGATT